>NC_134134.1:6005000-6090000 GCF_040939455.1 Microcebus murinus
TCCTGGGCAACAAAGTGAGACTCTGTCCCAAAAAAATAAAAATGTAATTAAATAAAAAGAAAAGCGAACACAACAATAACAACTTTAAAAGTAGGGGAAAGCTTACGGAATAAATAAGGACACAAAGAAAGGAAATATCTGTGTATAGTCTTTGCAGTGTGTTTGTGTTTTAAGTGGTGGTGTTACAAAGGAGTGCAAAAGTTAAAAACTATGGATAGTTGCCCAAGCGTGGTAGGGCAGGCTTGGCGGGATGGCTGACCCCCGGTGGCATCATCAGGGTTAAGGTTATGTTTAGGGTTAGATGTTTAGGCTTTTAGGGTTAGGGTTAGATGTTTAGGGTTAGTGTTAGGCTTAGGGTTAGGGTTAGATGTTTAAGGTTACGGTTAGGTTTAGGGTCAGGGTTAGATGTTTAGGGTAAGGGTTAGGTTTAGGGTTAGATGTTTAGGGTTAGGGTTAGGTTTAGGGTTAGGATTAGATGTTTAGGATTAGGTTTAGGGTTGGGGTTTGGGTTAGGGTTTGATGTTTAGGGTTAGGTTTAGGGTTAGGGTTAGATGTTTAGGTTTACGGTTAGGGTTAGGTTTAAGCTTGGGGTTTGGGTTAGGGTTAGATGTTTAAAGTTAGGGTTAGGTTTAGGGTTAGGGTTAGATGTTTAGGGTAAGGGTTAGGTTTAGGGTTAGATGTTTAGCGTTAGGGTTAGATGTTTAGGGGTAGGGTTAGGTTTAGGGGTAGGGTTAGGGTTAGATGTTTAGGATTAGGTTTATGGTTGGGGTTTTGGTTAGGGTTTGATGTTTAGGGTTATGTTTAGGGTTAGGTTTAGGCTTAGGGTTAGGGTTAGGGTCAAGCGCAGACTTGGAAAAGTCCGCCGTGCCTAGAGAAAGGCAAACCGACACCTTTGGTGCATAGAGAGACCTCCTTCGGTGTTTTTATGGAGCCAGGCTGACGCCACAGCACTCTAGGCCGGGTAACACAGTGACACTCCATCTCTCAAGAAAAGACAGCAAAAAAGAAAGGAAGAAAGAGAGATAGAGAGAGATAGGGGAAAGCGGCACGGCTCTCTCCTCCCATTCCATGCCCACTCTAGCCTGGGCTCCAAAACTGAGACTCTGTTTAAAAAAAAAATAAATAAAAAAATTAAGAAAAAGGGACTTGCCAGAAAAAGCAGGGAGGGAGAGATAAAAATTTCTCTCACTCACTCTCTGTCTTTCTCTCTCTCTCTCTCTCCATATATATATATATATATATAAATCTGCTCTCTGTGTCTCTCTCTCTCTATATATATATATATGTGTGTATATATATATCTGCTATTGACAGAATACAAGAGATAAGCAGTGTGGGAGACATAAAAATTTCTCTCAGGCCCAGCACACCTATAATCCTAGCTCTCTGGGAGGCCAAGGGGGGAGGATTGCTCGAGGTCAGGGATATTTACGGGCCAAGTAATATATATAGAAAGAAAAATTAGCCGTGCATGGCGGCACATGACTGTAGTCCCGACTGCTCTGGGGGCTGAGACAGAAAGATCGCTTGAGCCCCGGAGTTTGAGGTTGCAGTGAGCTAAGCTGATGACATAGGACTCTAGTCAGGGCCCCAAAAGTGAGACTCTGTCTAAAAAAAATAAAAAAAAAAATTAAGAAAAAGGGACTTACCAGAAAAAGCAGGGAGGGTGAGCTAAAAATTTCTCTCTTGGCCGGGCGTGGTGGCTCACGCCTGTAATCCTAGCACTATGGGAGGCCGAGGGGGGTGGATTGCTCAAGGTCAGGAGTTCGAACCCAGCCTGAGCAAGAGCAAGACCATCTCTACTATAAACAGAAAGAAATTAATTGGCCAACTACACACACACACACACATAATCCGGGCAAGGTGGTGCATGTCTGTAGTCCCAGCTACTCTGGAGGCTGAGACAGAAGGATCACTTTAGCCCTGGAGTTTTAGGTTGCTGTGAGCTTAGCGGATGCTATAGCACTCTAGTCGGGGCACCAAAAGTGTGACTCTGTCTCAAAAAAAAAAAAATAAATAAATAAATAAATAAATAAATAAATAAATAAATTAAGAAAAAGGGACTTGCCAGAAAAAGCCAGGAGGGAGAGATAAAAATTTCTCTCTCACTCTCTCTCTCTCTCTCTGTCTCTGTCTCTCTCTCTCTCTCTCTCTATGTGTGTATATATATATATATATATATATATATATATATATCTGCTATTGACAAAATAAAAGAGATAAGCAGGGAAGGAGAGATAAAAATTTCTATGAGGCCGAACACACCTGTAACCCTAGCTATCTGGGAGGCCGAGGCCGGAGAATTGCTGGAGGTTAGGAGTTCAAACCAGCCCGAGGAAGAGCAAGACCCCATCTCTACTATAAATAGAAAGAAATTAATTGGCCAAGTAAAATATATAGAAAGAAAAATTAGCCTGGCATGGTGGTGCATGCCTCTAGTCCCAGCTACTCGGGAGGCTGAGAATGAAGGATCACTTGAGCCCAGGAGTTTGAGGTTGTTGTGAGCTAAGCTGACACCATAGCACTCTAGCCCGACTCCAAAAGTGAGAAGGTGGCCGGGCGTGGTGGCTCACGCCTGTATTAGTAGCTCTTTGGGAGGCCGAGGCATTGCTCAAGGTCAGGAGTTCGAAACCAGCCTGAGCGAGACCCCGTCTCTACCAAAAATAGAAAGAAATTAATTGACCAACTAAAATATATATATACAAAAAATTACCCGGGCATGGTGGCGCATGTCTGTATTCCCAGCTACTCGGGAGGCTGAGGCTGTAGGATCGCTCAGCCCCGGAGATTGAGGTTGCTGTGAGCCAGCCTGACGCCACGGCACTCACTCTAGCCTGGGCAACAAAGTGAGACTCTGTCTCAAAAAAAAAAAAAAAAAAAAACAACAATATTAAGAAAAAGGTAGCTACCAGAAAACACAGGGAGGAAAAGATAAAAATTTCTCTCTCTCTGTCTCTCTCTCTCTCTTTCTCTCTCTCTCTCTCTGTCTCTCTCTTTCTATATATATATAAGCAGGGTTGAAGAGATTAAAATTTCTGTCAGGCCCAGCACACCTGTAATCCTAGCTCTCTGGGAGGAGGGGCAGGAGGATTGCTCGAGGTCAGGAGTTCAAACCTGCCCGAGCAAGAGCAAGACCCCATCTCTACTATAAATAGAAAGAAATTTACTGGCCAAGTAATATATATACAAAGAAAAATTAGCCGGGCATGGTGGCACATGCCTGAAGTCCCAGTTACTCTGGAGGCTGAGACAGAAGGATCACTTGAGCCCAGGAGTTTGAGGTTGCTGTGAGCTAAGCTTACGACATAGCACTCTAGCCTGGGCACTAAAAGTTAGACTCTGTGTCAAAAAAATAAAAATTTAGAAAAAGGTACTTGCCAGAAAAAGCAGGGGGGAGGGATAAAAATTTCTCTCTCTCTCTCTCTCTCTCTCTCTCTCTATATATATATATATATATATATATATACACACACACACACACACACACACATCTGCTATAGACAGAATAAAAGAGATAAGCAGAGAAGAGAGATAAAAATTTCTCTCAGGCCCAGCACACCTGTAATCCTAGCTCTCTGTGAGGCCAAGACAGGACAATTGCTGGAGGTCAAGAGTTCAAACGAGCTCGAGCAAGAGCAAGACCTTATCTCTACTATAAATAGAAAGAAATTGATTGGCCAAGTAATATATATAGAAAGAAAAATTAGCCAGGCATGGTTGCACATGCCTGTAGTCCCAGCTACTCGGGAGGCTGAGAAGGAAGGATCATTTGAGCCCAGGAGTTTGAGGTTGAAGTGAGCTAAGCTGACGTCATAGACTCTAGCCAGGGCACCAAAACTGAGACTCTGTCTCAAAAAAAAAAAAAATAAAATTAAGAATAAAGGACTTGCTAGAAAAAGCTGGGAGGGAGAGATAAAAATTTCTCTTACTCTCTCTCTCTCTCTCTCTCTTTCGCTCTCTCTCTCTCTCTCTCTCTCTCTATATATATATATATATATATATATATATATAAATCTGCTCTCTGTCTCTCTCTCTCTCTGTCTCTCTCTCTCTCTCTCTCTCTCTCTCTCTCTCTCTCTCTCTCTATATATATATATATATATATATATATATATATATATATATGCTATAGACAGAATAAAAGAGATAAGCAGGGAGGGAGAGATAAAAATGGGTCTCAGGCCCAGCACACCTGTAATCCTAGCTCTCTGTGAGGCCGAGGCGGGAGGATTGCTCGAGGTCAGGAGTTCAAACCAGCCGGAACAGGACCCAATCTCTACTATAAATAGAAAGAAATGAATTGGCCAAGTAATATATAGAGAAAGAAAAATTAGCCGGGCATGGTGGCACATGCCTGTAGTCCCAGCTACTTTGGAGGCTGAGGCAGGAGGATTGCTTGAGTCCAGGAGGTTGAGGTTGTTGTGAGCTACGCTTATGCCAGGGCACTCACTCTATCCTGGGCAACAAAGTGAGACTCTGTCCCCAAAAAATAAAAATGTAATTAAATAAAAAGAAAAGCGAACACAACAATAACAACTTTAAAAGTAGGGGAAAGCTTACGGAATAAATAAGGACACAAAGAAAGGAAATATCTGTGTATAGTCTTTGCAGTGTGTTTGTGTTTTAAGTGGTGGTGTTACAAAGGAGTGCAAAAGTTAAAAACTATGGATAGTTGCCCAAGCGTGGTAGGGCAGGCTTGGCGGGATGGCTGAGCCCCGGTGGCATCATCAGGGTTAGGGTTATGTTTAGGGTTAGGGTTAGATGTTTAGGCTTTTATGGTTAGGGTTAGATGTTTAGGGTTAGGGTTAGATGTTTAAGGTTAGGGTTAGGTTTCGGAACAGGGTTATATGTTTAGGGTAAGGGTTAGGTTTAGGGTTAGATGTTTAGGGTTAGGGGTAGATGTTTAGGGTTAGGTTTAGGGTCAGGGTTAGATGTTTAGGATTAGGTTTAGGGTTGGGGTTTGGGTTTGGGTTAGGGTTTGATGTTTAGGGTTAGGTTTAGGGTTAGGGTTAGATGTTTAGGTTTACGGTTAGGGTTAGGTTTAAGGTTGGGGTTTGGGTTAGGGTTTGATGTTTAGGGTTATGGTTAGGTTTAGGGTTAGGGTTAGGGTTAGATGTTTAGGATTATGTTTAGGGTTAGGTTTAGGGTTTGGTTTAGGGTTAGGGTTAGATGTTTAGGCTTTTAGGGTTAGGGTTAGATGTTTAGGGTTAGGCTTAGGGTTAGGGTTAGATGTTTAAGGTTAGGGTTAGGTTTAGGGTTAGGGTTGGATGTTTAGGGTAAGGGTTAGGTTTAGGGTTAGATGTTTAGGGTTAGGGTTAGGTTTAGGGGTAGGGTTAGGGTTAGATGTTTAGGATTAGGTTTCGGGTTGGGGTTTGGGTTAGGGTTTGATGTTTAGGGTTAGGTTTAGGGTTAGGGTCAGATGTTTAGGTTTATGGTTAGGGTTAGGTTTAAGCTTGGGGTTTGGGTTAGGGTTTGATGTTTAGGGTTAGGGTTAGGGTTAGATGTTTAGGTTTATGTTTAAGGTTAGGTTTAGGCTTAGGGTTAGGGTTAGGGTCAAGCGCAGACTTGGAAAAGTCCCCCCTGTCTAGAGAAAGGCAAACCGACACCTTTGGTGCATAGAGAGACCTCCTTCGGTGTTTTTATGGAGCCAGGCTGACGCCACAGCACTCTAGGCCGGGTAACACAGTGACACTCCATCTCTCAAGAAAAGACAGCAAAAAAGAAAGGAAGAAAGAGAGATAGAGAGAGATAGGGGAAAGCGGCAGGGCTCTCTCCTCCCATTCCATACCCACTCTGGCCTGGGCTCCAATACTGAGACTCTGTTTAAAAAAAAAATAAATAAAAATATTAAGAAAAAGGGACTTGCCAGAAAAAGCAGGGAGGGAGAGATAAAAATTTCCATCAGGCCGAACACACCTGTAATCCTAGCTATCTGGGAGGCCGAGGCTGCAGAATTGCTGGAGGTTAGGAGTTCAAACCAGCCCGAGGAAGAGCAAGACCCCATCTCTACTATAAATAGAAAGAAATTAATTGGCCAAGTAAAATATATAGAAAGAAAAATTAGCCTGGCATGGTGGTGCATGCCTCTAGTCCCTGCTACTCGGCAGGCTGAGAAGGAAGGATCACTTGAGCCCAGGAGTTTGAGGTTGTTGTGATCTAAGCTGACACCATAGCACTCTAGCCCGACTCCAAAAGTGAGAAGGTGGCCGGGCGTGGTGGCTCACGCCTGTATTAGTAGCTCTTTGGGAGGCTGAGGCAGGCGGATTGCTCAAGGTCAGGAGTTCGAAACCAGCCTGAGCGAGACCCCGTGTCTACCAAAAATAGAAATAAATTAATTGACCAACTAAAAATATATATACAAAAAATTAGCCGGGCATGGTGGCGCATGTCTGTAGTCCCAGCTACTCGGGAGGCTGAGGCTGTAGGATCGCTGAGCCCCGGAGATTGAGGTTGCTGTGAGCCAGCCTGATGCCACGGTACTCACTCTAGCCTGGGCAACAAAGTGAGACTCTGTCTCAAAAAAAAAAAAAAAAAACAAACAAAAATATTAAGAAAAAGGGAGCTACCAGAAAACGCAGGGAGGAAAAGATAAAAATTTCTCTCTCTCTGTCTCTCTCTCTCTTTATATATAAGCAGGGTTGAAGAGATTAAAATTTGTCTCAGGCCCAGCACACCTGTAATCCTAGCTCTCTGGGAGGCGGGGCAGGAGGATTGCTCGAGGTCAGGAGTTCAAACCAGCCCGAGCAAGAGCAAGACCTCATCTCTACTATAAATAGAAAGAAATTTACTGGGCAAGTAATATATATCCAAAGAAAAATTAGCCGGGCATGGTGGCACATGCCTGAAGTCCCAGTTACTCTGGAGGCTGAGACAGAAGGATCACTTGAGCCCAGGAGTTTGAGGTTGCTGTGAGCTAAGCTGACGCCATGGCACTCTAGCCTGGGCACTAAAAGTTAGACTCTGTGTCAAAAAAATAAAAATTTAGAAAAAGGTACTTGCCAGAAAAAGCAGGGGGGGAGGGATAAAAATTTCTCTCACTCTCTCTCTCTCTCTCTCTCTCTCTCTATATATATATATATATATATATATATATATATACACACACATATATCTGCTATAGACAGAATAAAAGAGATAAGCAGGGAAGAGAGATAAAAATTTCTCTCAGGCCCAGCACACCTGTAATCCTAGCTCTCTGGGAGGCCGAGACAGGACGATTGCTGGAGGTCAAGAGTTCAAACGAGCTCGAGCAAGAGCAAGACCCCATCTCTACTATAAATAGAAAGAAATTGATTGGCCAAGTAATATATATAGAAAGAAAAATTAGCCAGGCATGGTTGCACATGACTGTAGTCCCAGCTACTCAGGAGGCAGAGACAGAAGGATCACATGACCCCAGGAGTTTGGTGTTGCTGTGCGCTAAGCTGACGCCAGAGGACTCTAGTCTGGGCACCAAAAGTTGGATTGTCCCAATAAAAAAAATTATGGAAAAGGGACTTACCAAAAGGAGCAGGAAGGTAGAGATAAAAATTTCTCTCTCTCTCTCTCTCTGTCTCCCTATATATATATATATATATATATATATATATATATATATATATATATACTAAAGACAGAATAAAAGAGATAAGCAGGGAGAAAGAGATAAAAAATTATCTCAGGCCCAGCAACCTCTAATCTTAGGTATCTGTGAGGCCGAGGTGGGAGGATTGTTTGAGGTCAGGAGTTCAAACCAGCCCGAGCAAGAGCAAGACCCCATCTCTACTCTAAAAGCAAAGAAATTTATTGGCCAAGTAATATATATATAAAGAAAAAGTAGCCGGTCATGGTGGCGCATGCCTATAGTCCCAGCTACTCGGGAGGCTGAGAAGGAAGGATCATTTGAGCCCAGGAGTTTGAGGTTGAAGTGAGCTAAGCTGACATCATAGACTCTAGCCGGGGCACCAAAAGTGAGACTTTGTCTCAAAAAAAAATTAAGAAAAAGGTACTTACCAGAAAAAGCAGGAAGGGAGAGATAAAAATTTCTCTCTCTCTCTCACTCTCTCTCTCTCTCTCTCTCTCTCTCTATATATATATATATATATATATATATATATATATATATATATATGCTATAGACAGAATAAAAGGGATAAGCAGGGAGGGAGAGATAAAAATGTGTCTCAGGCCCAGCACACCTGTAATCCTAGCTCTCTGTGAGGCCGAGGCGGGAGGATTGCTCGAGGTCAGGAGTTCAAACCAGCCCGAACAGGACCCAATCTCTACTATAAATAGAAAGAAATTAATTGGCCAAGTAATATATAGAGAAAGAAAAATTAGCCGGACATGGTGGCACATGCCTGTAGTCCCAGCTACTTTGGAGGCTGAGGCAGGAGGATTGCTTGAGTCCAGGAGGTTGAGGTTGTTGTGAGCTAGGCTTATGCCAGGGTACTCACTCTATCCTGGGCAACAAAGTGAGACTCTGTCCCCAAAAAATAAAAATGTAATTAAATAAAAAGAAAAGCGAACACAACAATAAAAACTTTAAAAGTAGGGGAAAGCTTACGGAATAAATAAGGACACAAAGAAAGGAAACATCTGTGTATAGTCGTTGCAGTGTGTTTGTGTTTTAAGTGGTGGTGTTACAAAGGAGTGCAAAAGTTAAAAACTATGGATAGTTGCCCAAGCGTGGTAGGGCAGGCTTGGCGGGATGGCTGACCCCGGGTGGCATCATCAGGGTTAGGGTTATGTTTAGGGTTATGTTTAGGGTTAGGGTTAGATGTTTAGGCTTTTAGGGTTAGGGTTAGATGTTTGGGGTTAGGGTTAGGCTTAGGGTTAGGGTTAGATGTTTAAGGTTACAGTTAGGTTTAGGGTCAGGGTTAGGTTTAGGGTTAGATGTTTAGGGTTAGGGTTAGGTTTAGCGTTAGGGTTAGGGTTAGATGTTTAGGATTAGGTTTAGGGTTGGGGTTTGGCTTAGGGTTTGATGTTTAGGGTTAGGTTTAGGGTTAGGGTTAGATGTTTACGTTTACGGTGAGGGTTAGGTTTAAGCTTGGGGTTTGGGTTAGGGTTTGATGTTTAGGGTTACTGTTAGGTTTAGGGTTAGGTTTAGGGTTAGTGTTAGGGTTAGATGTTTAGGGTTAGGTTTAGGGTTGCGGTTTGAGTTTGGGTTAGGGTTTGATGTTTAGGGTTAGGTTTAGTGTTAGGGTTAGGGTTAGATGTTTAGGGTTAGGGTTAGATGTTTAGGGTTATGTTTAGGGTTAGGTTTAGGCTTAGGGTTAGGGTTAGGGTCAAGCGCAGACTTGGACAAGTCCGCCCTGCCTAGAGAAAGGCAAGCCGACACCTTTGGTGCATAGAGAGACCTCCTTCGGTGTTTTTATGGAGCCAGGCTGACGCCACAGCACTCTAGGCCGGGTAACACAGTGACACTCCATCTCTCAAGGAAAGACAGCAAAAAAGAAAGGAAGAAAGAGAGATAGAGAGAGATAGGGGAAAGCGGCAGGGCTCTCTCCTCCCATTCCATGCCCACTCTAGCCTGGGCTCCAAAACTGAGACTCTGTTTAAAAAATAAATAAATAAAAAAATTAAGAAAAAGGGACTTGCCAGAAAAAGCAGGGAGGGAGAGATAAAAATTTCTCTTACTCTCTCTCTCTCTTTCGCTCTCTCTCTCTCTATATATATATAAATCTGTTCTCTGTCTCTCTGTCTCTCTCTCTCTCTATATATATATATCTGCTATTGACAAAGTAAAAGAGATTAGCAGGGTAGGAGACATAAAAATTTCTCTCAGTCCGAACACACCTGTTATCCTAGCTCTCTAGGAGGCCGAGGCAGGAGGATTGCTCGCGGTCAGGAGAAATTTATGGCCCAAGTAATATATGCCTGTGTCACAAAGCATCACGTGTACCCTATAAAGATTATGAGGGTTATCCTGGAACACTATGAGGCCGGGTGTGGGGCTTCACTCCTGTAGTCCTAGCGGGTTGGGAGACTGATGCACAGGCATCACCCAAGCTCAGGAGCTGGAGAAGATCCAGAGAGAGAGAGAGAGAAAGAAAGTAAGTAGGAAAGAGTGCTCATTGATCATAACCAGTTACAGATCCCTTTGTTCCTTCTCCACTCCCACTGCTCCACTTGACCATGCTAAAATAAAATCAAACATAATAAATTAATTAGAGAGAGAGAAATGGAAGGAGGGAGGGAGGGAAGAAGCAGCATCAGTCAAGTATGGTGGCACATGACTGTAGTCCCAGCGACTCGTGAGGTTGAGGCAGGAGGATCGATGGAGCCCAGGTGTTTGAGGTAGCAGTGACCAAGGATGCAGTGTAACCTGTTCGATAGAGGGAGACAGACCCTGTCGCTCACCTGAAATCTGTACAAATATTAGGTACCCTAATAATTAAAAACTAAGGAAAACGAGTTTGGCGTGGTGGCCCATGCTTATAATCCTAGCACTCTTGGAGGCCCAGGCAGGTGGATTGCTCAAGGTCAGGAGTTTAAAACCAGCCTGAGTAAGAGGAAGACCCTCTCTACTATAAATAGAAACAAATTAATTGGCCAACTAAACATACAAACACACACACACACACACACACACGCACACACACATAATAAGCCGGGCATGGTGGTGCATGTCAGTACTCTGACCTACTCGGGAGGCTGAGGCAGGAGGATTGCCTGAGTCAAGGAGGTTGAGGTTGCCGTGAGCTAGGCTTATGCCAGGGCACTCACTGTATCCTGGGCAACAAAGTGAGACTCTGTCTCAAAAAAATAAAAATGTAATTAAATAAAAAGAAAAGCGAACACAACAATAAAAACTTTAAAAGTAGGGGAAAGCTTACGGAATAAATAAGGACACAAAGAAAGGAAATATCTGTGTATAGTCGTTGCAGTGTGTTTGTGTTTTAAGTGGTGGTGTTACAAAGGAGTCCAAAAGTTAAAAACTATGGATAGTTGCCCAAGCGTGGTAGGGCAGGCTTGGCGGGATGGCTGACCCCCGGTGGCATCATCAGGGTTAGGGTTATGTTTAGGGTTAGGGTTAGATGTTTAGGCTTTTAGGGTTAGGGTTAGATGTTTCGGGTTAGGGTTAGGCTTAGGGTTAGGGTTAGATGTTTAAGGCTAGGGTTAGGTTTAGATGATTAGGGTAAGGGTTAGGTTTAGGGTTAGATGTTTAAGGTTAGGGTTAGGTTTAGGGGTAGGGTTAGATGTTTAGGATTAGGTTTAGGGTTGGGGTTTGGGTTAGGGTTTGATGTTTAGGGTTAGGTTTAGGGTTAGGGTTAGGGTTAGATGTTTAGGTTTACGGTTAGGGTTAGGTTTAAGGTTGGGGTTTGGGTTAGGGTTTGATGTTTAGGGTTAGGGTTAGATGTTTAGGTTTACGGTTAGGGTTAGGTTTAAGGTTGGGGTTTGATGTTTAGGGTTAGGTTTCGGGTTAGGGTTAGGGTTAGATGTTTAGGTTTACGGTTAGGGTTAGGTTTAAGGTTGGGGTTTGGGTTAGGGTTTGATGTTTAGGGTTAGGGTTTGATGTTTAGGTTTAGGGTTAGGTTTAGGGTTAGGGTCAAGCGCAGACTTGGAAAAGTCCGCCCTGCATAGAGAAAGGCAAACCGACACGTTTGGTGCATAGAGAGACCTCCTTCGGTGTTTTTATGGAGCCCGGCTGACGCCACAGCAATCTAGGCCGGGTAACACAGTGACACTCCATCTCTAAAGAAAAGACAGCAAAAAAGAAAGGAAGAAAGAGAGATAGAGAGAGATAGGGGAAAGCGGCAGGGCTCTCTCCTCCCATTCCATGCCCACTCTAGCCTGGGCTCCAAAACTGAGACTCTGTTTAAAAAAAAAAAAAATAAAAAAATTAAGAAAAAGGGAGTTGCCAGAAAAAGCAGGGAGGGAGAGATAAAAATTTCTCTTACTCTCTCTCTCTCATTCGCTCTCTGTCTCTCTCTATATATATAAATCTGTTCTCTGTCTCTCTGTCTCTGTCTCTCTCTCTCTCTCTCTCTCTCTCTCTCTCTATATATATATATATATATATATATATATATATATATATATCTGCTATTGACAAAATAAAAGAGATAAGCAGGGTAGGAGACAGAAAAATTTCTCTCAGTCCGAACACACCTGTAATCCTAGCTCTCTAGGAGGCCGAGGCAGGAGGATTGCTCGCGGTCAGGAGAAATTTATGGCCCAAGTAATATATGCCTGTGTCACAAAGCATCACGTGTACCCTATAAAGATTATGAGGGTTATCCTGGAACACTGTGAGGCCGGGTGTGGGGCTTCACTCCTGTAGTCCTAGTGGGTTGGGAGACTTATGCACAGGGATCACCCAAGTTAAGGAGCTGGAGAAGATCCAGAGAGAGAGAGAGAGAGAAAGTAAGTAAGAAAGATTGCTCATTGATCGTAACCAGTTACAAATCCCTTTGTTCCTTCTCCACTCCCACTGCTCCACTTGACCAGGCTAAACTAAAAACAAATAAAATAAATTAATGAGAGAGAGAGAAAGGGAGGGAGGGATGAACGGAGGGAGGAAGCAGCATCAAGCAAGTATGGTGGCAGCGCCTGTAGTCCCAGCGACTCGTGAGGATGAGGGAGGAGGATCGATGGAGTCAGGTGTTTGAGGTTGCAGTGATCAAAGATACAATATACTGTGTTCGATAGAGGGAGACATACCCTGTCACTCACCTAAAAACTATACACATATTAGGTACCCTAATAATTAAAAATTAAGCCAAAGGGGTTGGGTGTGGTGGCCTATGCCTATAATCCTAGCATTCTGGGAGGCGGAGGCGGGCGGATTGCTCAAGGTCAGGAGTTCAAAACCAGCATGAGTAAGAGCAAGACCATGTCTACTATAAATAGGAAGAAATTAATTGACCAACTAAACACACACACACACACACACACACACACACACAGAAAAACATAATCAGCCGGGCATGGTGGTGCATGTCTGTAGTCCCAGCTACTCAGGAGGCTGAGACAGAAGGATAACTTGAGCCAGGAGTTTGAGGTTGCTATGCGCTAAGCTGACGCCAGAGGACTCTAGTCCGGGCACCAAAAGTGACGATTGTCCCAGTAAAAAAATTACGGAAAAGGGACTTACCAGAAGGAGCAGGGAGGGAGAGATAAATATTTCTCTCTGTCTCTCTCTCTCTCTCTCTGTCTCTCTCTCTCTCTCTCTATATATATATATATATATATGTATGTATATGTAATCTGCTATAGACAGAATAAAAGAGATAAGCAGGGAAAGAGAGATAAAAATTTCTCTCAGGACCAGCACACCTGTAATCCTAGCTCTCTTGGAGGCCGAGGTTGGAGGATTGCCCCAGGTCAGGAGTTCAAACCAGCCCGAGTAAGAGCAAGATGCCATCTCTAATATAAATAGAATGAAATTTACTGGCCAGGTAGTATATATAAAAAGAAAAATTAGCCGGACATGGTGTCACATGCCTGTAGTCTCCGAGGTCACTTGAGCCCTGGAGTTTGAGGTGGCTGTGAGCTAAGCTGACGCCATGCTACTCTAGCCTGGGCACCAAAACTGAGACTCTGTCTCAAAAAAAAAAAAATAAAAAAATTAAGAAAAAGGGACTTGCCAGAGAAAGCAGGCAGGGAGAGATAAAAATTTCTCTCTCTCTCTCTCTCTCTCTCTATATATATATATATATATATATATATATATTATATATATCTGCTATTGAGAAAAGAGATAAGCAGGGAAGGAGAGATTAAAATTTCTATCAGGACGAACACACCTGTAATCCTAGCTATCTGGGAGGCCGAGGCCGGAGAATTGCTGGAGGTCAGGAGTTCAAACCAGCCCGAGGAAGAGCAAGACCCCATCTCTACTAGAAATAGAAAGAAATGAATTGGCCAAGTAAAATATATAGAAAGAAAAATTAGCCTGGCATGGTGGCGCATGCCTCTAGTCCCTGCTACTCGGGAGGCTGAGACAGAAGGATCACTTGAGCCCAGGAGTTTGAGGTTGTTGTGAGCTAAGCTGACACCATAGCACTCTAGCCCGACTCCAAAAGTGAGAAGGTGGCCGGGCGAGGTGGCTCACGCCTGTATTAGTAGCTCTTTGGGAGGCTGAGGCAGGCGGATTGCTCAAGGTCAGGAGTTCGAAACCAGCCTGAGCGAGACCCCGTGTCTACCAAAAATAGAAATAAATTAATTGACCAACTAAAAATATATATACAAAAAATTAGCCGGGCATGGTGGCGCATGTCTGTAGTCCCAGCTACTCGGGAGGCTGAGGCTGTAGGATCGCTGAGCCCCGGAGATTGAGGTTGCTGTGAGCCAGCCTGATGCCACGGTACTCACTCTAGCCTGGGCAACAAAGTGAGACTCTGTCTCAAAAAAAAAAAAAAAAAATATTAAGAAAAAGGGAGCTACCAGAAAACGCAGGGAGGAAAAGATAAAAATTTCTCTCTCTCTTTCTCTCTCTCTCTCGCTCTCTCTGTCTCTCTCTCTCTTTCTATATATATATAAGCAGGGTTGAAGAGATTAAAATTTCTCTCATGCCCAGCACACCTGTAACCGTAGCTCTCTTGGAGGCGGGGCAGGAGGATTGCTCGAGGTCAGGAGTTCAAACCAGCCCGAGCAAGAGCAAGACCTCATCTCTACTATAAATAGAAAGAAATTTACTGGCCAAGTAATATATATACAAAGAAAAATTAGCCGGGCATGTTGGCGCATGCCTGAAATCCCAGTTACTCTGGAGGCTGAGACAGAAGGATCACTTGAGCCCAGGAGTTTGAGGTTGCTGTGAGCTAAGCTTACGACATAGCACTCTAGCCTGGGCACTAAAAGTTAGACTCTGTGTCAAAAAAAAAAAAAAATTTAGAAAAAGGTACTTGCCAGAAAAAGCAGGGGGGGAGGGATAAAAATTTCTCTCTCTCTCTCTTTCTCTTCCTATATATATATATATACACACACACACACATACATCTGCTATAGACAGAATAAAAGAGATAAGCAGGGAAGAGAGATAAAAATTTCTCTCAGGCCCAGCACACCTGTAATCCTAGCTCTCTGAGAGGACAAGACAGGACGATTGCTGGAGGTCAAGAGTTCAAATGAGCTCGAGCAAGAGCAAGACCATATCTCTACTATAAATAGAAAGAAATTGATTGGCCAAGTAATATATATAGAAAGAAAAATTAGCCGGGCATGGTTGCACATGCCTGTAGTCCCAGCTACTCAGGAGGCTGAGAAGGAAGGATCATTTGAGCCCAGGAGTTTGAGGTTGAAGTGAGCTAAGCTGACGTCATAGACTCTAGCCAGGGCACCAAAAGTGAGACTTTGTCTCAATAAAAATTAAGAAAAAGGTACTTACCAGAAAAAGCAGGAAGGGAGAGATAAAAATTTCTCTCTCTCTCTCTCTCTCTCTCTCTCTCTCTCTATATATATATATATATATATATATATATGCTATTGACAGAATAAAAGAGATAAGCAGGGTAGGAGACATAAAAATTTCTCTCAGGCCGAACACACCTGTAATCCTAGCTCTCTGCGAGGCCGAGGCGGGAGGATTGCTCGAGGTCAGGAGTTCAAACCAGCCCGAACAGGACCCAATCTCTACTATAAATAGAAAGAAATGAATTGGCCCAGTAATATATAGAGAAAGAAAAATTAGCCGGACATGGTGGCACATGCCTGTAGTCCCAGCTACTTTGGAGGCTGAGGCAGGAGGATTGCTTGAGTCCAGGAGGTTGAGGTTGTTGTGAGCTAGGCTTATGCCAGGGTACTCACTCTATCCTGGGCAACAAAGTGAGACTCTGTCCCAAAAAAATAAAAATGTAATTAAATAAAAAGAAAAGCGAACACAACAATACAAACTTTAAAAGTAGGGGAAAGCTTTCGGAATAAATAAGGACACAAAGAAAGGAAATATCTGTGTATAGTCTTTGCAGTGTGTTTGTGTTTTAAGTGGTGGTGTTACAAAGGAGTCCAAAAGTTAAAAACTATGGATAGTTGCCCAAGCGTGGTAGGGCAGGCTTGGTGGGATGGCTGACCCCCGGTGGCATCATCAGGGTTAGGGGTTATGTTTAGGGTTAGGTTTAGGGTTAGGGTTAGGGTTAGATGTTTAGGCTTTTAGGGTTAGGGTTAAATGTTTAGGGTTTGGGTTAGGCTTAGGGTTAGGGTTAGATGTTTAAGGTTAGGCTTAGGTTTAGGGTTAGGGTTAGATGTTTAGGGTAAGGGTTAGGTTTAGGGTTATATGTTTAGGGTTAGGGTTAGAGGTTTAGGGTTAGGGTTAGGTTTAGGGTTAGGGTTAGGGTTATATGTTTAGGATTAGGTTTAGGATTGGGGTTTGGGTTAGGGTTTGATGTTTAGGGTTAGGTTTAGGGTTAGGGTTTGATGTTTAGGTTTACGGTTAGGGTTAGGAGTAAGCTTGGGGTTTGGGTTAGGGTTTGATGTTTAGGGTTAGGGTTAGTCTTAGGGTTAGGGTTAGATGTTTAGGGTTATGTTTAGGGTTAGGTTTAGGGTTAGGGTTAGGGTCAAGCGCAGACTTGGAAAAGTCCGCCCTGCCTAGAGAAAGGCAAACTGACACCTTTGGTGCATAGAGAGACCTCCTTCTGTGTGTTTATGGAGCCAGGCTGATGCCACAGCACTCTAGGCCAGGTAACACAGTGACACTCCATCTCTCAAGAAAAGACAGCAAAAAAGAAAGGAAGAAAGAGAGATAGAGAGAGATAGGGGAAAGCGGCAGTGCTCTCTCCTCCCATTCCATACCCACTCTAGCCTGGGCTCCGAAACTGAGACTCTGTTTAAAAAAAAAAAAAAATTAAGAAAAAGGGACTTGCCAGAAAAAGCAGGGAGGGAGAGATAAAAATTTCTCTTACTCTGTCTCTCTCTCTCTCTTTCGCTCTTTCTCTCTCTCTCTCTCTCTCTCTATATATATATCTTCTGTCTGTCTCGGTGTGGGGCTTCACTCCTGTAGTCCTAGCGGGTTGGGAGACTGATGCACAGGGATCACCCAAGTTCAGGAGCTGGAGAAGATCCAGAGAGAGAGAGAGAGAGAGAGAGAGAAAGAAAGTAGGAAAGAGTGCTCATTGATCAGAACCAGTTACAGATCCCTTTGTTCCTTCTCCACTCCCACTGCTCCACTTGACCATGCTAAAATAAAATCAAACATAATAAAGTAATTTGAGAGGGAGAAAGGGAAGGAGGGAGGGAGGGAAGAAGCAGCATCAGTCAAGTATGGTGGCACATGACTGTAGTCCCAGCGACTCGTGAGGTTGAGGCAGGAGGATCGATGGAGCCCAGGTGTTTGAGGTTGCAGTGACCAAGGATGCAGTGTAACCTTTTCGATAGAGGGAGACAGACCCTGTCACTCACCTGAAATCTGTACGAATATTAGGTACCCTAATAATAAAAAATTAAGGAAAACGAGTTGGGCGTGGTGGCCCATGCTTATAATCCTAGCACTCTGGGAGGCCCAGGCAGGTGGATTGCTCAAGGTCAGGAGTTCAAAACCAGCCTGCGTAAGAGGAAGACCCTCTCTACTATAAATAGAAAGAAATTAATTGGCCAACTAAACATACAAACACACACAACACACACACACGCACACACACATAATAAGCCGTGCATGGTGGTGCATGTCAGTACTCTGACCTACTCGGGAGGCTGAGGCAGGAGGATTGCCTGAGTCAAGGAGGTTGAGGTTGCCGTGAGCTAGGCTTATGCCAGGGCACTCACTGTATCCTGGGCAACAAAGTGAGACTCTGTTTTAAAAAAATAAAAATGTAATTAAATAAAAAGAAAAGCGAACACAACAATAAAAACTTTAAAAGTAGGGGAAAGCTTACGGAATAAATAAGGACACAAAGAAAGGAAATATCTGTGTATAGTCGTTGCAGTGTGTTTGTGTTTTAAGTCGTGGTGTTACAAAGGAGTTCAAAAGTTGAAAACTATGGAAAACTCTAGGAAGTGACAACACTGACAGTAAGCTAAGATTCAGGTATTATTGGAGAAAGACATTTCTGAAGATAAATTGACGGTGGCCTAGGTGTCTAGGCTTATGAAACCTACGGTAGTGGACGGTCACGTGCCAGGCCTCCACAGTCACTGACCCCTGACTACTGACTCACAGACTCACCCGGGGCCACCTCCCACCCTGCGAGCTCCATTCACGGTAAGTGCCCTCGACCGGCGTCCCACCACACAGACACCTATTACACCGCATTTCTTCAATTATTATCAGTAGCTGCACATTTCTTTGGACCGTAGGTGTACAATACACCCCCAGGCATAGTTAGTGGTTGGGAGAGGAGGGAAGCGGCCAATCTTCATTTATTAGTGGGTCACATGGAGGCAGGGGAGGCAGTTTTCTCCCCGTCCTCCTCCTCCTTTTTCCCCCTCTCCCTTGTTTTGCTTCTTCCTTCCTTTTCCTATATTCCTCTCTCAGTTCCCCCCTTCCATTTTCTTGATAGATTTGGATCAGATGTCGACATTTTCTAGGTCGGGTTTTCATCAGTCTGTGGGAGTAGATAAAAACTAAGCTGGCCACCATGACCCAAGGGAATGGAAGTCTGTCTGCCATTTAGCGCTGTGCCTTTCTGATGTTTAGTGTTTTCAGGAAATTCTGTCTGTCTGCTATTCCACTAGAATATATCCCCTCGATCACTTGTGCTTGCCCATATCCCAGCTCTTTTGTGAGCCGTCCTCCATGATGGTGAGGATGCTGTGTGGGGACTCCCTCTGTTTGGTGCCTGACACTCGCTCATTTTGGGTTTTCATATCAGGATAGCAAGCAGCTCGCCTTTAAATAATCGGGCTGGGCCTGTGATTCAAGCGACATGGGAGGCAGAGATGGGAGCATGGCTTGAGCCCAGGAGTTGGAGGTTAGCCTGGGTAACACCGTTAGACCCCATCTGTGACAAAAATAAAAAAAAAAAAAAAAAGGAAAAAGGAAAAAATAATGACTCGGGGTGTGGTAGCATTTGCCTACAGTCCGAGCTACTCAACTTGTTATGAACTCCGTTATTTCTTTCCTGTGGAAACACCATTTTTGGAGTCTACGAACTCAAATAAAATAGTAAGCCACTGCCCGGCCCCCACCCCTTCATTGGCACAGGGAACCCAGGAAAACCTTTCAACCTGAGCTGTTGGCTTCAAGGACAGGGGAAGTCAGAAGGCCCTTGTAGATGGAGTCAGGTTTCATAACAATGAGATAGCAAATGTCTGAGGGGCCAGACAAGACAAAGCTTAACCATTTTCTTCACTACAGAGCACTGGAGTTTTGTGTCAATGTCCGGTAGCTGGCCGGGAATTAGCAAAATCCTTAACTGAAAACATTCCAAGCCTTTAGGCAGAAGTTCCTTTCTTCCATCCATTGCAAATCAAAGAATCTTTCAACTCAGCTGTAAACCTGTCCACCGGGCAGGGCACCCTGGCCTCCCCCTTCCCCCACTTCCAGCTGTCCTGCCTTTTCAGGTCACACTAATAGGTCCCTTCCACATATCCATCTGTGATTTCACATGTCATTCCCGTCTCCCTAAAATGTATGAAGCTAAACTGGAACCCGCGCCACCACCATGGGACCACTTGCGCAGGGCTTCTTGGGTGCAGCTCTCTGGACCGTGGTCTCTGATATTTTTCTCAGAAGAAAACTCTTCAAATTATATTGCAGTGTTTTAGGGTTCTCACGTTCTTGTATCTGTGGGAGGTTTCTCTTTTCTATGACATCTGATCCAGATCGCTAGCTAGGTGTTCTTATTTTTGGACGGCGGTGGTGCTCGAGCTTATCTCTGTCCATCCCACATCGGTGTAAGCCACAGTGAATATGGTGTACACCTTCCGAGGGCTAGCGCTTATTGCCATATCCTAACCGGGGCTCCTGGCAATTATTATTATTTTTTGAGCTGCTTGCAATTTCCACCTAGGTGTACGAGTACGCCCTTTAAATGAATGCTTGTATTGAGGACCCACGAAGTGGGTTTCTTTGTCATTCATCTGGTCCTCAATCCTCATTATTTATCATCTCCCCCCCCCCACACACACACACACAGACAGGTAGGTTCATCTCTGCAGAGAAGCTGCTAGAGATTGTTTATCCACCGAATGCTTTCTGTTGACAGTATCTAAAACAAGGAGTGCCACGCATTCTGTCTAAGATTAAAATTGAATCTATCAGGATGGTCAACAAAGTGAGACTCTGTCTAAAAAAAATTTCTCTCTCTCTCTCTATATATATTCATATATTCTGAGGATGTGAGTGTGATTCTGAGGACTTTATTTACTTTGTAGGCTACTGGATTCTGTGAAGATCAGTGAAGAAAGATCGCCCAAATGAAAACAAGCGGTATCTATGGTGAGCTTGCTTGCCGTGCGTGTGCACCTGTGTGTAAATAAATAGCTAGACATTCATCTCTTGTCAAGAGTGTCAGTGTCACCCCTGCCTCCGCCATCACCACCGACGGCGCTTAACGGTTCCTGGCCGGATAGTTGCCCAAGCGTGGTAGGGCAGGCTTGGCGGGATGGTTGACCCCCGGTGGCAACATCAGGGTTAGGGTTACGTTTAGGGTTAGATGTTTAAGGTTAGGGTTAGGTTTAGGGTTAGGGTTAGATGTTTAGGGTTAGGGTTAGGGTTAGATGTTTAGGGTTAGCGTTAGATGTTTAAGGTTAGGGTTAGGTTTAGGGTTAGGGTTAAGGTTAGGGTTAGAGGTTTAGGATTGGGGTTTCGGTTAGGGTTTGATGTTTAGGGTTAGATGTTTAGGTTTAGGGTCAGGGTTAGATGTTTAGAATTAGGTTTAGGGTTGGGGTTTGGGTTAGGGTTTGATGTTTAGGGTTAGGGTTAGATGTTTAGGGTTAGGGTTAGGTTTAGATGTTTAGGGTTACGGTTAGGGTTAGGTTTAGGCTTGGGCTTTTGGTTAGGGTTAGGGTAAGGGTTAGATGTTTAGGGTTCGGGTTAGGGTTAGGGTTAGATGTTTAGGGTTAGGGTTTGGTTTAGGCTTAGGGTCAAGCGCAGACTTGGAAAACTCCGCCCGGCCTAGAGAAAGGCCAACGGACACCTTTGGTGGATAGAGAGACATCTCTCAAGGAAAAGATAGCAGAAAAGAAAGGAAGAGAGAGAGGAAAGCGGCAGGGCCCTCTCCTCCCATTCCATTCACATTGAGAAAAGTGTGTGTGAGGGGTTTGGGGGAAACAATAAAAAATAAAAATAAAAGTTTAAAAAAAAAATGAATGCATGCATGTACTTTATGCCAGGCAGCAGAGGTGGGTGCTCCCTAGGGTCAACAAAACCGCAGGCGGGGCCCAAATCCATCTCCACACAGACCAAGTGGCACCGGACATCTGGTCGACCCACGGAGAGGAAAAAAAATAAAAATGAAATAAAAAAATTTTTAAAAAGTGGAAGAATACATACGTACACACACACCCAAAAAATATAAAAATAAAAAATAAGTACATACATGTAAGGTAAGTGAATTTTTAAAACTATCAAAATACGTACACACATAAATAAATAAATAAATAAATAAATAAAATAATAAAAAAAAGGCACCCCCCCAACAAGCCAGAGGAGGAGGGCGCCCCCTAGGGACAAGGAAATCACCAAATCCTATCTTTTCTTCTCTTCATATACTAAGTGTCAACTTGGCTTCTGGTCGACCCAGAGAGGGACCAGAGCCTTTGTCCGCATATACTAAGTGTCGTTCGTCATCTGGTCGACCCGGAGAGGGACCAGAGCCTTTGTCCGCATATACTAAGTGTCAGCTGTCATCTGGTCGACCCGGAGAGGGACCAGAGCCTTTGTCCGCATATACTAAGTGTCAGCTGTCATCTGGTCGACCCGGAGAGGGACCAGAGCCTTTGTCCGCATATACTAAGTGTCAGCTGTCATCTGGTCGACCCGGAGAGGGACCAGAGCCTTTGTCTCCATATACTAAGTGTCGTTCGTCATCTGGTCGACCCGGAGAGGGAACCGATGCTTTGTCTGCATAGACTAAGTGGCAGCTGTCGACCCGGCGGGACAGCGGGAAACCGTGGGACACAGACATCTGGTCCACCACGCGGACCGGGATCTCGGGCACGAGAGCGACACACACTCTATCCTCACGGGGGCCGGGGGACCCGCGCCCGCCCGGTCGACCTGGAACCCCGAGAGGAGAAGGGAACCAGCGGAGGCAGGGGACACTCCCTCGCCTGTCGGGAGCTGTCCCGAACACGGGAGAGTTAAGGTGCGGTGGCTGCTCGGAACACTGGGGTCCTCGAGACACAGCACCTGGTGCCTTAACTCACAGCTCTGACATTCTTGGCCTTTCTTCTAGCACACACAGAGGGTGCTGGAGATAACAGCAGCAGTTACAGAAGGACACTGAAGTCATCCTGTGCACACAGCCCTCGTCGCTTACAGCCCCCCCTAGGCCCTGCACACTCCTTTCTCGGAATTGTTAATTACGCTTGGGTGCTGCTCTTTTCCTTCAACTGTCTGAGTTGAGTATTTGTAGCTTGTTTGATATCAGAAAAAAGTTGTAGATTAGAAAACTGCTTAAGTTCGAGCCCCACATTGGGCGCCAAAAATAAATAAAAAAAAAAAAAAAGATATGAAAACTGCTTAAGCGAGGGAAAGGACTATCAAAGTGACGGAAGGTTAAAAGAGAGAAGAACTGAGGGGGGATAAAGAAAAAAAAAAAGAGACAAGAACTGTTTTGTCTTCTGGTTTAATGAAGACACGCGCCACCTGTTGTTCCTTTGCATTCTGCTTCTCCTTTGTTCTTATCCGCAGAAACACAGCAACTGAAATAAACGAGGCGCGGCAGCCAGCAAGGACTCCGTCCTCCCGTCCTCATCTTTTTGTTGTCTCTTCATTTCTGGCGACGTCTGACCGGGGAAGAGAGAGACCCCCGCTCACGGGCACTCGCAACCCTTTCCACGGCCAGTCGCGTCGCCACCGGAAGCGCCCGCCCGGAATGGGGTCCCAGGGACGGGCCAGAGCGCGTCCCGACCCCGCCGAGGGCGTCCGTACTCCCTCTTTTTTGATTTACTGGCACATTTTTAAAAATAATGAATCTCCTGTACATTTCTGATTTCAAAAAACAAAAAAATAAAAAAATAAATAAATACAAAAATAAATCTGCCATAAAATGCATTATACTTGGAGACTTGCACTTGTATGGATGAATTTATTACATTCAACATATTTAATTGTATGTCTTCTGATTCTAACATGCAGAAAAAATAAATGAACATGATTTTATCCTATGTCAACATTTGGGCCTCTGAATGTATCTGTTATTTGAATTTTTTTTTGAGACAGAGTCTTGCTTTCTTGCCCAGGCTAGAGTGAGTGCCGTGGCATCAGCCTAGCTCACACCAACCTCAAACTCCTGGGCTCAGGCGATCCTCCTGCCTCAGCCTCCCGAGTAGCTGGGACTACAGGCACGAGCCCCCATGCCTGGCTGACTTTTATATTATATATATTAGGTGGCCAATTAATTTCTTTCTATTTTTATGGTAGAGACGAGGTCTCTCGCTCAGGCTGGTTTTGAACTCCTGACCTTGAGCAATCCGCCCGCCTCGGCCTCCCAGAGTGCTACGGTTACAGGCGTGAGCCACCTCGCCCGGCCTGTTATTTGAATTTAAGTATATGAAAAGGGATGGTCAATTTGAAAAGTCACTCTAAACTGATTTTTTGTTTCCTAAAGGGCTCCTTTTTTTCTGGATGATCTGGTTTTATTACTAAAGTCACACGTATGTATTGTGGGGGCGCCTCGATGGCCCTTCGGCAGCCTCTCAGTGGCACGACAAGAAACGAATTTCCCCCCCTTCGTGTGAAGCAGGGTGAGGCCGTTAGCGAACAGCACACATGTGTTTATGCTCTCACCTCCGGTCATCTCTTGGGTTGTGGAGAAAGGCAAAAGGGAGGTGGGATGCGCAGGGATCGCGCAGAATTCAAAGAAAATTAATCACTTCAAAGGTCAGCTCATGGCCAGCGCGAAATTAGTTCGTGGCTTGCTAGGGCCCTTTGTGGGGGGATAAAAGGCACCCCGCAATTCGGGTCGGGGTCCTTGCCCAAGAAGAGCGACCACTGCGTTGGGGCTCGAGGGCTCGGACCCTGGCTAGCCAGAAAATAAACCTCCTCTTGTGTGACTGCATCCTCAATGTCTCTGCTTTTCTGTCCGGTGGGGCTGCGGAAGGTCGGTCCCTAACAGTATTAAACGCGCGACGCCTACGGGGGCGAGTGGTGCGGGACGAGGACCAGGGCCACCTCTTCCCGGGACTGGAAGCCGGAGAGGAGAGGACGAGACGGCTAAAGGCAGCAGCGGGCGAGCGGGGCGCTTCGTGGACGACACGAAAGTGGCGACGGGGGAGGGACCGCCGGACGACCGCTAGGAACGAGGGGGCGACCTCAGACGCCAAACCTGCTGGCTGGGACCCGCACGGGATCTCAGCACCTGCGGCCTCAGCACAGGAGAGCGGTCCCGGGGCACCCAGAACGACAAGGCTGCGCGCCTTCGGTGACTCCCACGCACCGCGCGGGGCCCGGGGCCCGACCGCCACCACGGTCGCACGCCGCTCCCGGGAAGCCCTCCCTCTTTCCGTGCACACTCGACCGCCCACCCCTCAGGTCGTTCCGCCCGAAACGCGCAGAGGCCCGCAGACCGTTGAAGCCAAGACATGACACCGGGGGGACGCCGCGGACTGCCGGGGTGACACCCTCCCTCGAGGCCGAGGTCAGGCTCGGGCAGAGCTCGGTCGAGCGAACGCTCCCGGGGGGAGGTCGGGCAGCGGGTGGGGAAGAAGAGAGAGGGGGAGCGGGCGCCTCCGAGAGGCCGAGAGCCGCCAGGGCGAGGCACGAAAAGCCCAGGGGGGGAGAGAGAGGAGACCCTGGACGCGACCGGGCCACCGGGAAAACAAAGCCGCGGGATCACACCGCCCCAACACACGGGAGCGGTCCCGGGGCGTGCCCGTGACGCCAGCCGGCCCTAACCGCCGGTCAACCAACCCCTCGACCCGCCCGCGGGCCACGGCCCCGCCACCGGGGGGCTCCCGAGAGCGACCACGTCCCTTCGGTGCCCAGCACCGCCAACGCGACTAAAATACCGTCTTCATTCGTCTCCCGTCCGGTCCCAGGGCCGGCGGGGGGGGGGGCGCCGCGCCCCGACAGACCGACACCGAGGCCCAGCGTGACCCTCCTCCGACTCAGAGGGGGGAGGCACGGGCCACAGTAGGCGTGAAGGAAGAGTGGCGCTCGGCCCCCACCCGCGGGGTGCGGCGGACCCCTCCTTCCCCGGCGGGGAGGAGGGAACTCTCTGCCCACGCACAACTGGCCGCCTCGGGGGCAGCGGCTGACGACACCCGGAGAGGCCACGCGCCGGGGGATCGGTACCCCAAAGAGGCACGCCTCCAGGATCGCTAGAGAGGATCTTCTCGTCAAAGGCGGATCGTCCCTGTTCCTCGGTCGCCCCCGACTGGGCCCCGGCGGAGGCGTTCACGCACGCCGGGGAGGGTGGGGGGGTCTGCGGTATGGGCGCGACAAGCACCCGCGGCAATCTCTGAGCGTTCGTGCTCGGGGCCCCCCTCGTGCAACCGCCTCGTCTCCGTGCGAGACACACGGTAATGGAAGAGGGCTCCCCCGCAGTAATGGAATTGGGCTCGCCGAGGCAGGCCACAACAGGGGCCACCACCGGGGCGCCGGGACAGTCCACCCGAACACGATTTGCCCACGCGGCCCGGTGTGACGACCCTCACCGCGAAAAAGCCAGGAGAGAAGAGCACGGACCACGCCACTCTCACCTTTCCAGTCCGCCACGCAGGCAGTGGGGACAGACAGAGCGGCACCTCGCCCGCCCGCGCGGCACGGGGTGACGCCGGTCGGTTCAACCGCCTCGACACCCCCGATAGAGGGCTGCTCGGGGACAACATGCAGCACACTGCGGCAGCGACCAGAGACAGGGACGCCGGGAACGAGGCGCGTCTCCGGGATCGCGAGAGAAGACTTTCGTGCCCAAGGCAGAGAAAGAGCCCTGTCACCGCGTGGAGGGCCGACTACTTCAACGCTACTTGACGAAAGAGAGCGTTTCACTGCTAACCTGCAGGCCCAAAATGACGATCTGAGGCGACGGAAAACACGGCGAGGGAGCCGCGGAAGAGCCACTTGACCACGCCGACCACCACGAACCCAGACGCGGCCACCTGTCCCCAACACGTCCCCATTGCCGACAGACAAGGAGCACTTCCAGGTAGACCAGATGTCGGAAGGCACTTAGTGCATGAGGAGAAAGGATCCTGTCCTCCCAGGTAGACCAGATGTCGGAACGCACTTAGTGCATGACGAGAAAGGATCCTGCCCTCCCAGGTAGACCAGATGTCGGAACGCACTTAGTGCATGAGGAGAAAGGATCCTGTCCTCCCAGGTAGACCAGATGTCGGAACGCACTTAGTGCATGACGAGAAAGGATCCTGTCCTTCCAGGTAGACCAGATGTCGGAACGCACTTAGTGCATGAGAAAGGATCCTGTCCTCCCAGGTAGACCAGAAGATGTCGGAACGCACTTAGTGCATGACGAGAAAGGATCCTGTCCTCCCAGGTAGACCAGATGTCGGAACGCACTTAGTGCGTGAGGAGAAAGGATCCTGTCCTCCCAGGTAGACCAGATGTCGGAACGCACTTAGTGCATGAGGAGAAAGGATCCTGTCCTTCCAGGTAGACCAGATGTCGGAACGCACTTAGTGCATGACGAGAAAGGATCCTGTCCTCCCAGGTAGACCAGATGTCGGAACGCACTTAGTGCATGACGAGAAAGGATCCTGTCCTCCCAGGTAGACCAGATGTCGGAACGCACTTAGCGCATGAGGAGAAAGGATCCTGTCCTCCCTTCCAGGTAGACCAGATGTCCAAAGACACTTAGTGCGTGAGGAGAAAGGATCCTGGCCTCCCTTCCAGGTAGACCAGATGTCGGAACACACTTAGTGCATGAGGAGAAAGGATCCTGTCCTGTCTTCCAGGTAGACCAGATGTCGGAAGACACTTCTTGCATGAGAAGAACGGATCCTGTTCTCCCCCATCTCTCCCGTCCGCATCCCCGCTCCCCTCGCTTTGGGTCGGGTCTCCAAAGACGCGGCGGCGGCGGACTGCTGGTCGACCCGCCCGGGCAGCCCCACAACCTTCCCGGGCGGCGGGCAACGCCAGCCATCTCCCTCATATACCTGCCGGCCCAAGCTCCGGCTCACAGACCTCCCGCCGTCGCACAGGCGCCAACCGCAAGGCTCCGGGAAGGCTGCCCGCTTCCCGGAGCTCAGCCCCGCTCACGTCGCTCAACTTCTCCTCCTTTGCCCACCGCGCCGGAGCTTCGGAGGACGGGAGCCTTGTACAAAAGCGCCCGCCAGAGGGAGCCCGAACACAACCGGGGCTGGCCACCAGACGTGTCCCGAAAACACGGGGCAACTCCGGGGAGCCAGCCATCCGGGAGCCGGTCACCGCCTCCCCCAGGTAGACCAGATGTCGGAACGCACTTAGTGCATGACGAGAAAGGATCCTGTCCTCCCTTCCAGGTAGACCAGATGTCGGAACGCACTTTGTGCATGAGGAGAAAGGATCCTGTCCTCCCTTCCAGGTAGACCAGATGTCGGAACGCACTTAGCGCATGAGGAGAAAGGATCCTGGCCTCCCTTCCAGGTAGACCAGATGTCCAAAGACACTTAGTGCGTGAGGAGAAAGGATCCTGGCCTCCCTTCCAGGTAGACCAGATGTCGGAACACACAGTGCATGAGGAGAAAGGATCCTGTCCTGTCTTCCAGGTAGACCAGATGTCGGAAGACACTTCTTGCATGAGAAGAACGGATCCTGTTCTCCCCCATCTCTCCCGTCCGCATCCCCGCTCCCCTCGCTTTGGGTCGGGTCTCCAAAGACGCGGCGGCGGCGGACTGCTGGTCGACCCGCCCGGGCAGCCCCACAACCTTCCCGGGCGGCGGGCAACGCCAGCCATCTCCCTCATGTACCTGCCGGCCCAAGCTCCGGCTCACAGACCTCCCGCCGTCGCACAGGCGCCAACCGCAAGGCTCCGGGAAGGCTGCCCGCTTCCCGGAGCTCAGCCCCGCTCACGTCGCTCAACTTCTCCTCCTTTGCCCACCGCGCCGGAGCTTCGGAGGACGGGAGCCTTGTACAAAAGCGCCCGCCAGAGGGAGCCCGAACACAACCGGGGCTGGCCACCAGACGTGTCCCGAAAACACGGGGCAACTCCGGGGAGCCAGCCATCCGGGAGCCGGTCACCGCCTCCCCCAGGTAGACCAGATGTCGGCTGACACTTGGTGTATGAGAAGAAAGGATCCTGTAATCCCCCCCCCCCCAGGTAGACCAGATGTCGGAAGACGCTTCGTGTAGGAGGAGAAAGGATCCTGTCCCCCCTCCCCCAGGTAGACCCGATGTCGGCTGACACAGTGCATGAGAAGAAAGGATCCGCGACCTCCTCCTCATCTGGCTGGTTGGGGGGGGTGCCTATTTATTTACTTATTTATTTATTTATTTGTGTGTGTACGTAATTTTATAATTTCATTAATTCACTTATCTTATATGTACGTACTTATTTTTCATTTATTTTTGTGTGCTATGTATGTATGTATGTACGTAGTTTTTAAAAATTTATCTTAATTATTTATTTATTTATTTTTATATTTTGATTTTTTTGATATTTATTTATTTATTTTTATTTTTTATTTTTTTATTATTTACTTATTTATTTTTATTTTGTATTTTTACTTTTTATTTTGATTTATTTCTAATTTAATTTTTTTTTTTTTTTTTTTTTTTTGAGACAGAGTCTCGCTTTGTTGCCCAGGCTGGAGTGAGTGCCATGGCGTCAGCCTGCCTCACAGCAACCTCAAACTCCTGGGCTCAAGCAATCCTACTGCCTCAGCCTCCCAAGTGGCTGGGACTACAGGTATGCGCCACCATGCCCAGCTAATTTTTTCTATATATATTAGTTGACCAATTAATTTATTTATATTTATAGTAGAGACGGGGTCTCGCTGTTGCTCAGGCTGGTTTTGAACTCCTGACTTCCAGCAATCCACCCGCCTCGGCCTCCCAGAGCGCTAGGATTACAGGCGTGAGCCACCGCGCCCGGCCTAATTTTATTTTAATTGAATTTTATTTTTTTTCTCTGGGTCGACCAGATGTCCGGTGACACTTGGTCTCTGTGGAGATGGAGTTGAGCCCTCCCTGTGGTTTTCTTGACGCTAGGGGGCGCCCTCCTCTGCTGCCTGGCCTAAGGTGCATGCGTGCATTCATTTTTTTTTCTTTATTTTATTTGTATTTTTCATTGTTTCCCCCCCACCCCCCGCCACACTCTTGTCTCGGTGGGTATGGAATGAGAGGAGAGGGCCCTGCCGATTTCCTCTCTCTCTCTCTCTCTCTCTCTCTCTCTCTCTCTCTCTCTCTCTCTCTCTCTCTCTCTCTCTCGTTGGACACATTGAGTGTCTATGTTGTCGCCGCCGCTAGGGGTCGCCCTCGGATGGCTATTTTGGCGGCGCGGGCGCTTCTCGGGCTGTGTTCCTCCGGGAGTGGTTGTCTGCAGCTTGTTGATTTGCTCTTACTACCTGACCCCCGTGTGACTTTCCTTTTTGCCCCTTTCATTGGATGGATCTTCTCCTTTCCTTCTCCTACCCCCCTGTTCCCCTTCACCCCTCGCTTCACGTCACACGGGGGATGTGCCGACACACTAGGAGGCGCGGATCACACGTGCGTGGGAACACGCGATCGCCGTGCCGATGAGCTACAAAGGGAGCTGCTGTCACTTTGTCATGATTTTCTCGCTCCCGCTCCCTTTCACGGCGCTGAGAACGACGTCCTGGGCTCGGCTCGTGTGCCTGCCAGGGAATCGGCTGCTGCGGTCTCCATGCCCCCCCCATCCCAGGTCGACTCCATGTTGCCCTCGGCCTCCGTTGCCTCTGGCGAATTGGGCCCTAGACGGTGGTGGCTATGTATGGTCGCTAGGTGTCGCTCTTGGATCAATATTCTCAATATGACTCTTTCTTTCTTTCTCTTTCTCTCTCTTTTCTCTCTCTCTTTCTTAATTTCTTTCTTTCTTTTTTTTGAGACAGAGTCTCGCTTTGTTGCCTAGGCTAGAGTGAGTGCCGTGGCATCAGCCTAGCTCACAGCAACCTCAAACTCCTAGGCTCAAGCATCCTGCTGCCTCAGCCTCCCAAGTAGCTGGGACTACAGGCATGTGCCAGCTAATTTTTTCTGTATGTATTAGTTGGCCAATTAATTTCTTTCTATTTATAGTAGAGACGGGGTCCTCCTCTTGCTCAGGCTGGTTTTGAACTCTTGACCTTGCGCAATCCTCCCGCCTCGGCCTCTCAGAGAGTTAGGATTAGAGGCGTTAGCCACTTCACCCGGCCTAATTTCTTTCTATTTACAGTAGAGATGGGGTCTTACTCTTGCTCAGGCTGGTTTGAACTCCTGACCTGGAGCAATCCTCCCGCCTCAGCCTCCCAGAGAGCTAGGATTACAGGTGTGCTGGATCTGAGACAAATTTTTATCTCTCCCTCCCTGCTTATCTCTTTTAATCTTTCCTTGGCAGAGAGAGAGAGAGAGAGGGATAGAAGTTTTTATCTCTCCCTCCCTGCCTTGTCTGGTAAGTCCTTTGTCCTTCATTTTTTTTTTTTTTTTTTGAGACAGAGTCTCACTTTTGGTGCCCGGGCTAGAGTGCTATGGCGTCAGCTTAGCTCACAGCAACCTCAAACTCCTGGGCTCAAGTGATCCTTCTGTCTCAGCCTCCAGAGTAGCTGGGACTACAGACATGCACCGCCATGCCCGTCTTATTGTGTGTGTGTGTTTTGGTGTGTTTAGTTGGCCAATCAATTTCTTTCTATTTATAGTAGAGACAGTCTTGCTCTTGCTCAGGCTGGTTTTGAACTCCTGACCTTGAGCAATCCATCCACCTCAGCCTCCTAGAGTGCTAGGATTATAGGCATGGGCCAACGCGCCCAACCCCTTTGGCTCCTTTTTTAATTCTTAGGGTACCTAATATTTGTATAGTTTCCAGGGGAGGACAGGGTCTGTCTCCTTCTATCGAACAGGGTACACTGCATGCTTGGTCACTGCAACCTCAAACACCTGGGCTCCATGGATCCTCCTGCCTCAACCTCAGGAGTCTCTGGGACTAGAGGCGTGTGCCACCCTATCTGCCTGATGCTGCTTGTTCACTCCTTCCCTCCCTGGCAGTACCGCTGAAATTCCGAGGAATTTCTTTCATTTTCAGTTCCGTGGCTATAAACTATGGTTTTAGGTCATCTATTTATACTTTACATTCATTCCAGGTTATAGTGTGTATGATTAGAATCCACGGTTTTATAAGAAATCATGTTTGCCTACGCTAGGAAGAGATTCTCATTTCTTCATTTGATACAATGGTAACGAATAAAACTCTGGTGGGCATAGGGACGTGGACCCATGTCAATGACGACCTTGACCACGAGTGACATGATACCTTTACTTTTATCACAGATATTGTACACAAGAGGTTTTGTAGTGGGGGTGGAATCCTCCACTTATTGCTCAAACTTTATTTAAATTAAGGGAATCTGGGTTGTTGAGACACTCTGGGAATGTAATGAATGAATTCAGAAAAACCTTTGGTCTGTAACCCAGCTTTGAAAACACCAGAAGTTATATGAAAATATATTTTACTTATGTTATAATCTGAAAAAATAGTTAATTAAAAAATCATGTCTAAGTAAATACCGGAGGACTCAAAGTAGGAAGAACCTTGGTGCTATTACTTCTAGACTATTCTAAAGTAGAATTTTGGTTATAGAGAATGCAAAGTTAAATACTTTAATAATCGATGTATATGTTTAAAATCAGCAGGAGATTGACTTTTATGGAGAGTTATATTTAGAGTTTACTTTTCACATTAAAATTTTTATATTTTTTTAAAAAATCGAATATCAAGGTAATTCAATTTTAATGACTTGATTCTATTCCAGCATTCCTAGTATTTTTGTGAAAGAGTGTGTTCAATCGTTGCCGCATCAAAGATATGAAAGGTCTTTGTAAATTTTGTGGACATCATTCATATGCTCTTACAATGTACACTAAACACTAAAATTTAAGATGCATGAATAAAATGGAGAGGCTCTTTTTGATTAACTTGTAAGTGCATTGCAGGTGATGTTGGCATTAATTGTACAGAGTAGCGTTTAATGTGTTGAGTGTTGTACATTGAATAAAGTGTTACATTGCCACCAACCTTAACCTGTCTCACCTTATTTAAAGTTGTAGGTAACAGATGGTAACAGTAGACTATTGGATATCATGATGTAATAACATGTTTAGCGACCTTAATTCCAATATGCTGTAAACTTCAGGTATTTTGAAAAACATCATTTCCATAGGTTATATTATTATTCTTTGCATAGGTAAAATGCCATAAAAAGGCATACGTTTCTGAGTCCCGAAGAGACAATTTACAAAAGTGCATCTTACATTTGTTTTGAACCTGTGAACTCTCTGGCCTGCAAACCATAAACATACTATTATTATTATTTTTTTTTTTGAGACAGAGTCTCGCTTGTTGCCCAGGCTAGAGTCAGTGCCGTGGCGTCAGCCTAGCTCACAGCAACCTCAGACTCCTGGGCTCGAGCGATCCTGCTGCCTCAGCCTCCCGAGTAGCTGGGACTACAGGCATGCGCCACCATGCCCGGCTAATTTTTTTATATATATATATATATTAGTTGGCCAATTAATTTCTTTCTATTTATAGTAGAGACGGGGTCTCGCTCTTGCTCAGGCTGGTTTCGAACTCCTGACCTCGAGCAATCCGCCCGCCTCAGCCTCCCAGAGTGCTAGGATTACAGGCGTGAGCCACCGCGCCCGGCTCTATTATTTTTGATTTAAGGAAGTGAAATATAAAATTATATCACTCTAAGTATAGATTTTAGCTTCAAGAGGATTCTGGAAAAGGTAACTGTGTCTATGTCAGTGTGTATCTGGTTTCAGAAAAAATATATATATACATTGACAAAAACAGACAATTCCAAAAATGTTGATAATCTACTAGTAATGTAGAAGCCTCAAAAAATTCAAAAGTGAGTATATATTCTCTTTGTTATTTCAAATTCATTTCTGTAAAACCTTATGGCTCCCGATTCAGAATCTGCCCATAAAAATTAAATGGTTTTCATCGTCATTGAGTTCCATGTTCTCTTTGGATCCGTCCAGAAGTGAAGTCATTTTTTCAAGGTTTTGTCCCTTCCACTCCTTCAACAAGAGCTACCAATAGGCCACACTGTGCTACTGACTGGCCACCTTCCTTCCCCATGTCACCTTATAAGCAAACACACCACCTTCATTATCCTGGGGAAACCTGAATGCAGCCAGGGCTGCAGATTTGGGAAGATGGAGCTAGGTCATAAGCTCCTTTTTCTTATAATTTCTGTGTCCCTAGACAAGTCATTTTGTGTTTCAGGGCTTCCAGAGCCTCCCACCATTCACAGTGGGGATTATGCTAGCATGTATTTCCTAGCAATTATTCAGGTATAACTGAGATAAAACTTATAACACTCATAATGTGGTGTCACATGTAGATAATGCCTGAATTTAGAGATGGAAGAAAGAGAGATGGAAGACAGCATAGAATACACCTCAGACAGGACTGGGCCCAGCTGTGTGATCTGGGGAAAGTCATTTCCTTTCTGGGCCTCATTTTTCATTCTGCACAAGAAAGAAATTTAAATTAAATGAAATCCAAACATTGTCATCCTCTGACATCAAACGTTCCAACGCCCTCCCATTATATTTAGAATCATATCCATGTGCAGCCTCCACAAAGGCTCACGGCAACCTGTGGTTAATGAATCACTTCTGACTAAGACAACGCCACACAAACGATCAGCTATTACTTCTGTGTTACTTCAGGCTGCTATAGCAAAGAACCATAGACTGTGCAGTTTATAAACAACAGAGTTTAACTGCACACAGTTCTGGTGACCAAATGTTCAACATCTGGGTTTCAACCTGGCTGGGCTCCGGTGAGGACTCTCGTCTTAGTTGCAGACTTCATCTCCTCTTAGTTGCAGGTTTTATACTCACCTGGCAGAGAGAGGAGAAGAGAGCTCTCTGTGGTTTCTTGTAGAAAGCTAGTAAACCCAAGCATGAGGGCTCCACCCTTGGACATAATAATTTACCAGTGGACTCATCTCCTAATTAGGTCGCACTGGGGAGAAGGAGTTTAACATATCCATTTTTGGAGGACAGTCCATTGTGAATTCCAGAAATTGATTATGAACAAAGCTACTAATATCCATCTTATTTCCTTTCTCATATGTTCTATCCATTAACCTTTCCCTCTCTCGAGTGTATCCTTAAAGTTGGTGAAGCAAGCTCTAGTGATATGAGCTGCTTTTTGTAGATGCTGAGTGGCAAAGAACTGAGGGAGTGAAACTAAAAGAACCAAAAGAAAATCAGGCTCTCAGTCTACACGGATTCCTCCCAATCCCCACATGTATGAGTTTGGAAGCTGACTCTTTCACAATCCAACTTCAGTTGAGACCACAGCCCCAGACTCTTTGGAGACCTTGAGGCAGAGTCACCTGCTAAGCTGTGCCCAAATTGTAGTAAACACATATTATAAGGTATTAGGTATTTGTTGTGTAAAGGTGGTAATTATGGGGGCAGTGTTTTCATAGAAGAGAAGGGCACTCCTCTCATCTTGCAGCCCCAGGATTCTTCCTTTGCTTCTCTCTCCCCCAGGCTCCCTCTAGCCACACTGTCTTTTTTTTTTTTTGAGACAGAGTCTTGCTTTGTTGTCCAGGCTAGAGTGAGTGCCGTGGCGTCAGCCTAGCTCACAGCAACCTCAAATGCCTGGGCTCGAGCGATCCTTCTGCCTCAGCCTCCCGAGTAGCTGGGACTACGGGCATGCGCCACCATGCCCGGCTAATTTTTTTTATATATATATATATATATATATATCAGTTGGCCAATTAATTTCTTTCTATTTATAGTAGAGAAGGGGTCTCGCTCTTGCTCAGGCTGGTTTTGAACTCCTGACCTTGAGCAATCCGCCCGCCTCGGCCTACCGAGAGCTAGGATTACAGGCGTGAGCCACCGCGCCCGGCCCACACTGTCCTTTTTTTAACCTTCTCTGCAAAGTCACTTCTACCAGTGACTGTCTACTCCCATAGTGGCATGTTCCTGATACACAGTTTTCACACTTGTGCAGTTCCAGAATTTGTCATTCTGGTCACAGCATTTCACTTCAGTGAGGCATTTTAGATCCAACACAGTGACCCCATAGCCCTCCCTGCCATCCTCATGCTTTATTGTCACTATAGCACTTATTCTCTTTTTTCACATCTACTTGCTTTAGTGATTTTGTCCAGCTGTGCTCAGACTATGGGCTCCTTGGGGTAGACCACATGCTTGGACCACCAGGGCACCTGGCACAAGGTGATGCTCAGGGTGGTGCTGCTGAGTGAATTAATGTGGGGATCTCAAAGCTGCCTTGCTGATTTTGACCACATCATTAAGTGGGCATCATTGGTAAGACAGGAGGTTAGAGTTGGGTCTGAGAGAAGGAACAGACGGAATGACCTTGGCCTGAGTCTCCCCCGGCTCCAGCTGTTCTAGCCACGCTCAGGGAAAACCAGAGAAACAGGAGCTTTCTGCCTCCTGTTGCCTGAATTCTTAATGCAGCCCCATGTAGGAGCATCAGGGAACAAAACAGCCACTTGCATTTAAGGATCTACGAGGCAGTGGCTCTCCATGGTTCCAAGGGGGCAAAGATCAGGATCTTCTTGCTCCAAGGGCAGGAAGACGGACACCAGAAACCCGCCTTGTCCCCTCTTTGCTTCCACCTCCTGGGGTGTGCAGCTTATTCATGAAGCATGGTCACCTCAGCCAGGGCAATGATTTCCACCAGCTTCCAAATAAGGACCTGAAGGAACCAAGAAGACCTTGTATAATCCCTGGACATAACACTTGGTGTGCATAGCTCTCCAACATTCTGCCCTAGTCCAAGTTTTCGGTCTCTTAAGCTCCCAATTTTCTCTCAGCTCTGAAGGATCTACAGGGAGTGAAATGCATTTTTCTAAAGTCTCAGAGCACAGTGAGTCATCAAATGAAACCCAAGGCCAGAAGCTATTTATGATCATTTTGACCTCCTGGTGTTACCCACTCCAAACACCCCAATTTATACAGGAGGAAACAGGATTTCTCTCCCATATCCTCTGTTCATCAGGCTCATGCTAGCTTCAAGAGGCCACAAAGCTGAGGACAGGACCCAAGGCCTGCCCTCTCAAGGTTGTGTTTTCTGTGACCCCCAGTCCAGATAGAACTTTGGGGACCTGGAGGTTCCACTTGCTCATAATCTTGGTCCCTTTGCATGGCATGTAGCTAGGAAGTGGATGTTCCTGCCTCATAGCACTGCCACCGTCAACTTATCTACTTTTTCTCTTTTCACATCTCTAGTGTCTACTCCTGTTACTCAAGATCCATGGTCCTCACCTGAGAATTCACTGCACACACTGTGCGTGTGTGTGTTTGTATGAACTCCTGTGGAGATTGAGGTTGTCTGAACTCATGTGTAAAGGGAAGTGGCCTCGGGTGGAGAGGCAGTTAGAAAGGGTCTTCTTTCAGGTTCTTGGATGCTTCCATTTGCAAAGAAAACCTTCTGGAAAAAGGTGGGCCAAGGCCTAGGAAGACAGAGTACTTCCTAATGCTCCAGAGTCTGTCCACCCCCTCGGTATGGGCTAGTGCCATCCTCATTCTGTGCCTCAGTTTCCCAATTCTACAATGAGAATTTGAAGAAGTGTGTATTGAGTGAGGACATGGTGTCGGGATTCATCAACACCAGATAGGATGTCAGCATGGGCTGAGCACAGTCACACAGGAGGGCACAGGCCTCCTGTCATGGCCTGTGCCATGGACATAAAGCATAGGGAAACCAGGTGTCCTGTCCCGATTTGAGTGGGCATGCAGAGTGCACCCACAGCTCTGCTCTTCAAGCCAGTCCCATATAATACTTCAGCTTCAGTCTCTGCCTGCTCTTTATACTCTAGGCCTTTTGGGGCCTGTGGGCAACACCAGTGCGTTCAGATGTGGCCGCGTGGTGCCAAAGTGTATTGTCAAACTTTCAATTTGACAATATTGTCATATTATGCTGAGCCTTAGGATATTGTCATCTTCTACATTCTATTGAGATTTCTTTTTATGTGAACTGGGGGTTATTATTCTACTTTGTGCCCATTTATTTTCTTATAAATTTCTCAGAGTTCTTTATGTATTAAAGATTTAAGCCCCTTTGTGATATGAGTTGTAAATATGTGTTCCCCGTTTAGTCTTTCTTTTTTATTATGGTCTTTAGTTTTGGTTTGGATGGGTTTTCTTGGTGTTTTGTTTGTTTTGTTTTGTTTCTCTTGTATTATTAATATTCCTGTTCTCTCCAAATTCATTGATGGGTTCAAACAGCCACAATAAAGCATCTTAGCAGGTAGCTTGTGGAAACTGATTAGCCAGTTTCAAAATTTATTATACATAGAAGTAAGGGCCAATAACAGGAGAATCAAGAAGAAGAAAAATTAGGAGGATTTACAGCAGCAGATGTTTAGACTTAGATTAAAACCACAGTAATCAAGGTCATATATTTACATAGTTTTGGCACAGAAACTAGAGAAAAATAAAATAAATAAATATTTATTAATATTTCCATGTCTCTACTAGAAATAGAAAGAAATTGATTGGCCAAATAAAATGTATAGAAACATTAGCAGGGCATTGTGCCATATGCCTGTAGTCCCAGCTACTACGGAGGCTGAGGCAGAAGGATCCCTGGAGCCCAAGAGTTTGAGGTTGCCGTGAGCTAGGCTGATGCCATGGCACTCTATCCCAGGAAACAGAGTGAGAGTGCTGTTTTTGTCATTCCATTTGTCAGTCGTAAGCAAGGGAACTCTGATATTTATCAGCAGACTCATAATCCAGCATACAACATGAACGGGGTTTTAATGCTTTCACTTGAAACTAAAGACACCTGGACTTCATGGTGCTGATGATTATGTTATAGAAGAGACGAAAAATGTATGTGGTGCTCACTGTCTCACCTCTGGCCACTGTGAGCATACAAAACAGGATTGCATCCAAAATCACTCATAAAATAGTCAATCAAAAAGCAGCCACGATCCCTGAGATTCCTCTACAGAGAAAGACCAAATTGTTGGCCACAGTCAGATGACTAAAAATGAGAACTGTGTACTGGGTACTGCACCCACTAAAATAAAGGAAGATAAAGTCATGTAAAATAAATTCTCTAGATTGAAATATCAGAAAAGAAATATTATTCCAAATACTTTAAATGCACAGAAATCATACTATTCTAACACTGAAAATACACACTCATAATTAGATTCTAGTGGATGCATATGTTGTACTATAAGTACTTCATAGAAAATTAAATTCAAACTTCTTTATATACCTAAACTCTCTATTAAGAGATTGCCAGATTCTCATGTTTCTTTATATAATACTTACCATATGCATCACACACTTATTAATGCTTTACTTATTGCAATTATTTTCATATCTATGGCATTATATGGTAGGATCTAATAACAGTTTGCTTTTACAAAGCAAACGATACTGAGTTCCAGATTTAATCCTCTGGCATTCTGAATTATTTATCTGTCTTTGTACTTAAGGCTCTTACTTTAAGCTTAGGATTCTGAATCTCTCTAATCTTAATTAAGTAATCAGAATGCTGCGTGTATAGCCTATAAATGACCTCAAACTCTCCAGTTAAACTTTTTTTCACCAAAATAAATAATTCTACAATTCTCATTAAAACTTTTAAAGTAGGCCGGGCGCGGTGGCTCACGCCTGTAATCCTAGCACTCTGGGAGGCCGAGGCGGGCGGATTGCTCAAGGTCAGGAGTTCAAAACCAGCCTGAGCGAGACCCCGTCTCTACCATAAAAATAGAAAGAATTTAATTGGCCAACTAATATATATATAATATAAAAATCAGCCGGGCATGGTGGCTCGTGCCTGTAGTCCCAGCTACTCGGGAGGCTGAGGCAGGAGGATTGCTTGAGCCCAGGAGTCTGAGGTTGCTGTGAGCTAGGCTGACGCCACGGCACTCACTCTAGCCTAGGCAAGAAAGCGAGACTCTGTCTCAAAAAAAAAAAAAAAAAAAAAAAAAACTTTTAAAGTATTATGTGAACTCACAGGGGGTGAGTACAACAGTGAGAATGTTGCAGCCCAAGTGAAGGCAGGAAGAAGAATGGCTTAGAAACATTTTTAGAAGGGAATGAATATACAAAGATAGCAAAAGAAAAATCAATGCTGGAGATAATTATGAAATGAAAGAAGCAGAATTCCCACTGATAAATTCTAAGAGTTGTTTGTACTGCAAGTTTCATCACTCCACATGCATATCAGTGACTTTTTTCAGCCGGGACATTTCAATCTATTACCTGGAGCCATAATTAAAATTTTATAAAAATTGTTCTTATAATTTCAGAGTAGGACATATATACGATACGTAACAAACTTTGAAATAATAAAATAATATATTAAGCCTAGCATGAGTAATAACCATGTAAGAACAGAAGATAGGCATGGGCAGGTTCTGAATTAGAAACTTTAGAATTTTAACCAAATTAATTCAACATAAAGGAAAAAAATATGCTTTCAGAATCCATGGAGATTATAGTTTGCTAGTAAATTGTGAACAATTATGAAATTACCCATTTTTTTAATATATCTTTTCTTTTCAAAATAAATATACATCCACATTCACACAAACAGAATTACTCACTCTGTAAATCTACAACAATTAAAGTTCTTCTTATATGTGATGTATTTGTATATCTGATTCAGTGTAAATAAAAATGTGTTTATTTCTGTTTCACTGGCCAGATGGGTTGCATATTAAAAGAAAAATGTAGCATAAAATGTAACAAGTACTCATTCAGTATTCAGAAATATATTGCTTTTCATTAAGTGTACAAACTTTATTGTGAGCATTACGGTTAAAATGGAATTATAAAAATAATAAAAAATAACACTTGTGGGAACATTATTCTTCAAAGAATTAGAAATTTGAAGCCACTGAAAAAAGGATCACAAGTGATTTAATTTTACTATGTAACCCGATAGTACATTTTTACAATCCCTTGCCTCCAACTCTGAGTAACATGGAATAGGTTAACGTTGGTAGCAAAATGACAGTTCGTTCAAAGTAAAAAACGTTTGACACAATAAAAACATTTTTTAATTTAATAAAACAAATTAAGTTTACACGTAATCTAAAATATTTAAAAATTCATTGTTTCATTATTCTAATGCGCAATCAGTAAAACAAATTATTGGTAATATTGTCATCGTTTCATTCTGATTTTAATGAGAAGGATATTAGTCTGTATACCTACATCATATATCACTTGAAATACTGTTTTTTAGAAGTCTACCACACAGCACCTCTCCATTTCATACATCTTACATTTCAGTGATTTTAGTTTTCTATGGCAAAGTACATGAATGATACGAAGACTTCTAATAACTGTGACGCAGCTATCATTAACCATAGACATTCACATACACACTAAAAATGAAGCATAGCATCTACTGTTTTTAAAGTTGAATAACATCAGTATTTCCTTGTCAAAGATTGCAAAAAAATTATACTTTATTGCATTCGCATTCCACCCTGACAAGAAAGTATATTTTACACATCGTTATAATTTTCAAAAAATCTCATGCTTTTAAAACTGCCATAAAAATAAGTTATCTAACTATTTTAAAAGAGTCATTCTCTATACTCAACAACCTGGTTTAAAGAAATGTTTAAATGTGTTAGTGCCTCAGCACATTTTGCTGTGAGTCCTGTGATATCTGTTTAGACTTAATTTTGAGTGAATGTGTTCTGAAATTTATTATATCTGTAAAGAAGTTTTAAGTATCAATTCCTTGTTGTTCTCTAATGTACACCCTTTCCATAAATATTTGTTCACATTCAGTATATTTGTAAGGTTTCTATCTATGAAAATTTTTGTGATGTTGATCAATGTTTCAGAAAATATTGGAGAATTACTTTCAGTGAAAGTTCTCCCATGTCCAATAAAATGTCTGTTATAACTCAAGATATTATCAGCACCCTACATTATTATCGTTTACATAAGTATAAGTACTGTTGTGCATTTTAAAGCTAATATTTTGGGAAAGTACTTCCAAAGTCATTGCATTTGTCTCACTTATATCTAGTATGATTTCTTTGATGATGAGTAAGATTGAGCAGTTATTAAAGACTTTGTCACAATTTTCACATTTATACAATTTTTTTCTGTTATGAACTCTTTCATATAGATTAAGGTGTGAGCACTGGATAAAAGCTTTGCCACATTCCTCAAATTTGTATGGTTTCTCTCCACTATGAATTATTTTATATAGTGTACAGATTGAGCACTGGGAAAAGGCTTTTCCACGTTGCTCACATTTCTAGGGTTTCTCTCAAGTATGAATTCATTTATCCAGAGTAAAGTGTGTGTACCGGGTAAAGGCTTTGCCACATTCCTCACATTTGTATGATTTCTTTCCTGAATGAAATCTTTTATGTCGAGTGAGGTCTCTACACCGGATATAGGCTTTACAGAGATGAACTTTTCAAAACTTTCTTACATATTACAAAATTGTTTTTGTAATTTCAAAATGTTACGGGAGTAAATCATTTAGAATATGTATATTGCTTTTGCGCTGACTGATCAGAGCTACAACTGTGCCCTTCCACAGATCGTGTGCACCACACTCATTAGGAGTGGATTTTCCCAACACCTTCTCCCCCTTCAACAGCCCAATACCCACTGAATTTTACTTCCATTTGTTCACATATGTGTTGATCGATTGGTAACAATTTGATAGTGACTATTTGTGGTGCTTGTTTTTCCATTCTTGTGATAGTTTACTTTAAAGAAAGGCCTCCAGCACAATCAAGGATAATATAAAAGGGTGTCATTTAGCCACTGAATTTGAGGCTCAGTAGTACTCCATGGTATACATATATCACATTTTATATTTATTTATAGATATATTTATATTAATGTATTTATAAGTACCAAGGATGTTTCTACCTCTTTGCAATTGTAAATTTTGATGTTATAAACATTCAAGTGCAGATGTATTTATTATAGGATGACGTTTTTACATTGGTTAGATACCAAGTAGTGGGATTTCTGGATCAAATGGATGTTCTAAATTTAGTACTTTCCTGTGTCTCCATATAACTTTCCAGAGAGATTGTACCAGTTTGCAGTCCCACTAGTAGTATATAAGTGTTCCTACCTCTCTACATCCACACCTACACTTATTTGGGGCTTATTGATAAAAGCCATTTTCACTGGAGTTAAGGGATATCTCAGTTTGGTATTCATTTGCATTTCCTTGATGAATAGAGATGTACACACTTTTTTCATATGCTTCTTGGCCATAGTACATGTCCTTTTTAAAACTTTCTGTTCATATATTGGCACGCTTTTAATCAGGTTGTTTGATTTTATCTTACTGAGTTCCTGGAGTTATGTATAAATTCTAGCTATTAGAAATATATTGAATATATAGCACGCAAATATTTTCTCCCATTCTCTAGGTTGTCTGTTTGCTTTAGTTATACTTTTAATGGCTGTGTGGAAACTTTTTAGTATGATGAGGCCTGATTTATTTATTTTTGTTGTTGGTGTGATTGATTTTGGGGTAATCTTCCTAATTTTTTTGTCTAGGCTGAAGTATGTAAGAGTATTTTCAACATTTTCTTTTACAATTGTATGGATTTATGCCATAGGATAAAGTCTTTCATAATTGTGAGTTGATATTTGTGAGAGATGAGAGGTGTGGACCCATAATTTGTGCCAGACATTTTTACTGGTGGGTCTGTAGACTCATTTAGCTAAGGGTTCTGACACATCTGAGTCCTGCATCAAGTGGTGAACTGTAAAAAATTAGGTGGAGATATAACTATTTGCACAGGAGATTTCCAATCCTAAGGAATTAACCTTTCTATTTGAGCCAATTCTTTAAGTGAGCTCTTGGTGTGAAGAGAGTCTGTGCTGTCCAGGCACAGTGGCTCACACCTGTAATCCTAGCACTCTTGGAGGCCAAGGCAGGAGGATCACTCAAGGTCAGGAGTTTGAAAAAAGCCTGAGCAAGAAAAAGACCATGTCTCTACTAAATCTAGAAATAAATTTATCAGCCAAATAAAAGTATATAGAAAAATCATCAGGACTTTGTGGCATATGCCTGTAGTCCCAGCTACTAGGGAGGCTGAGGCAGAATGATTGCTTGAGTCCAAGAGTTTGAGGTTGCTGTGAGCTAGGCTGATGCCATGGCACTCTAGCCCAGGCAACAGAGTGAGAGTGCTGCTTTTGCCATTCCATTTGTCTGTCATAAGGAAGGGAATTCTGTTATTTACCAACAGATTCATAATTCAGCATAGAACATGAAAGGGGTTTTAATGCTTTTATTTGAAGCTAAAGACACCTGGACTTCCTGGTGCTGAAGATTATGTTATGGAAGAGGACTGAAGAGGTACGTGGTGCTTACTGTCTCCCCTCTGGCCACTGTGAGCACAGATAACAAGATTTCAATCAAAATCACTAATGAAATTTTCAATCAAAAAGTAGCCATGATCCCTGAAATTTCTTTAGAGAGAATGACTGAATTGTTGGCCAAAGGTAGATGACTAAAAGTGAGAACTGTGTACTGTACCCTGCACCTACTAAAATAAAGGAAGCTGAAGTTATGTAAAATAAATTATCTAAGATTTAAATATCACATAAAGATTATTGCAAATATTTTCAATCCAGATAAATCATTCTATTATGTTCTAACCCTGAAAATACACACTCATAAGTAGATTCTAGATGGATGCATATGTTGTACTATAAGTAATTCATAGAAAATTAAATTCAATCCTATTTACCTAAAATCCCCATTAAGAGATTGCCAAATTCTCATATTTCTTTATGAGAAATACTTAAGTACTTAAGATATGCATCATACACTTTTTAATGCTTCACTTCTTGTAATTATTTTCATATTTATGGCATTATATGTTAGGATCTAGTAAAAGTTTGCTTTTACAAAGCAAACAATGCTGAGTTCCTGATTTAATCCTCAGGCCTTCAGAATTGTTCATCTTTCTTTGGACTTTAAGGCTCTAACTTTAACCTTAGGAAACTGAGACTCTCTAATCTTAATTAAATAATCAGAATGCTGTATGTATAGCCTGTAAATGGTCTCAAGCTCTCTAGTTAAATTTTTTTTCATGAAATTAAAAATATTCTACTCTGCTCATCAGAACTTTTAAGGTACTGTGTGAACTGGCTGGGGGTGAGCACAATGGTGAGAATATTGTAGCACAAGCAGAGGCCAAAACAAGAATGGCTTAGATACAGTTGCAGAAGTGAATGAAGATAAAAAATGGCAAAAAAACTGGAGATAATTATGAAATGAAAGAAGCAGAATTTCCACTTATAAATTCCAAGAGTTGGTTGTTCTGTTTGTCCCTTCGCTCCACATGCAAAATCAATGACTTTTTTTTACCCTGGACGTTTTCAATCTCTTCTCTGCGGCCACAAGCTCACTCCCACAGACATATCGACTGCTAATTATGAAGCATCTATTACATATCTAACACTGTCCTGTACTTTTTTCTCCTATTTAAATATAAAATCAACTCCATAATTTATAAATCCTTCTTAGTGTTTACCTGAACAAAGTAGCCTGATAAATCAATAAATCAATTAGTCCGATGACCAAAAGTAAAAGAAACAGTAACCAAAAAGTGCTTTCAATATGCTTCCCAAATTAGAATGAAAAGGTAGAACGTACTAAGTAAAATGATATTACTATACTGTGGAATTATTCATACCTTCAGGTAATTTTATGAGCACCAGTAAGTTTTATAACAATCTTTGCTGTAATTGCAGATCACATCACATAACCAATACTTAATGAACTTTGAAATAATAAAAAATCATAGTAGGCCTAGCATGAGTAATAAGCATGTAAGAACAGGGGATTGGCATGGGCAGGTTCCCATTCAGAGGCTTAGGGTTTTAAACAATTAATTCAATATAAAGGGAACAAAATATTTCCTTTCAGATTCTTTGAAGTTTCTAGTTTGCTAGTAAATTCTCAACACTTTTGAAATTACCCATTTAGTCTAATATTTCTTCTTTTCTGTTCAAAATAAGTATATATCCACATTCAAACAAACATAATTACTCACTCTGTAAATATACTGCAACTATAGGTCAACTTAACCATGATGTATTTGTATACTTGATTCAATATAAATTAAAAAAATATGCTTATTTCTGTTTTACTGGCCAAGCAAGTTGCATGTTGAAAGAAAAATGTAGGATAAAATGTAACAACTAGTCATTCCATGTTCAGGAATGTATCGCTTTTCATTAAGTGCAAAATCTTTATTGTAAGCATTACAGCAACAATATAAGTATAAATATGATTAAAAAAAAGCTTTGGGAACGATATTCTTCAAAGTAGAGCAACTAATAAAAAGGATCACAAGTGATGTCTTTGTACTGTGTAACCCAACAGTACATTTTTATAATCCATTACCTCCAACATTGAGTAACAGGGGATAGATTAATGTTGGTGCAAAATAACACTTCATTCTATCTACAACATGTTTGACATATTAAAAATATTTTTAATTTAATGAAACAAATTAAGTTCACATGCAATCTAAAAACATTCCAAATTTCATTCTATTTTATTATCGTAATGTGCAATATTAAAACAAGTTATTTTTCATATTGTAATTTTTTCATTCTGATTATGAGGAGAATATTAATCTGTATACCTACATCATACATCACTTAAAATACTGTTTGTTATAAGAAAACTCCATAGTACCTCTCAATTTAGTAAATCTTACATTTCAGTGTTTTTAATTTTCCATAGAAAAGTACATGAATAATGCCTACTTAATACAGAAAGACCTCTAATAAATGTGATGTAGCTATCATTAACCACACACATTCACATGCACGCTAAGAATGAAAGCATACCATCGATTGTATTTAAAGTTGAATAATATCAGTATTTGCTTGTCACAAATAGCAAAACAAAATTTCACTTTATTACAATTTCACCCCACACTGACAAGAAAGTATATTTTACATGTAATTATAACTCTCAGAAAATCTCTCTCGTTTTAAAGCTAACATACAAATAAATCAACTAACTATTTTAACTGGGTAGTTCTTTATAATGAACAACCTGGTTTAAAGAAATGTGTGAATCTGTTAGTGCATTAGTGTATTGCACTGCGAGTCATCGGATATATGTTTATATTTGATTCTTGATTAATTGCATTCTGAAATTTATTACAGTAGTTTTATGTATCAACTCTTTTTGTGTTCTCCAAGGTATATCTTTTGCATAAATATTTTTTCACACTCATTATATTTGTAAGGTTTCTATTCTTTAATATTATTCTGATGTTGAGCAATATTTAGAATATATTGGAGCATTTCTTTCAGTGTAAGTTCTCCCATATCTGGTAAGATCTGTTATAACTAAAGGTATTGTCAGCAGTCTACATCATTATATTTTACTTTAAGTTTCAGTACTGTTGTGCATTTTAAGGCTAATACATTGGAAAAGCACTTACATACTCATTACATTTATCTAACTTTTATCTAGTATGATTTCTTTGATGTTGAATAAGATGTGAACAAATATTAAAGACTTTGCCACAAATCTCACAATCGTAAAATTTTTCAGTGATAGGAATTCTTTCATGTAGATTAAGGTGTGAGCACTGGGAAAATGCTTTGCCACATTCCTCACATTTGTATGGTTTCTCTGCTCTATGGATCCATTTATGTAGAGTGAGGCCTTTTAGCTGGATAAAGGCTGTGCCAGATTCTATTCCTTTCTAGGGTTTCTCTCCAGTATGAATTCTTTTATGTCGAGTAAGGTGTGTGCACCAAGTAAAGGCTTTGCCACATTCTTCACATTTGTAGGGTTTCTCTCCAGTATGAATCCTTTTATGTCGAGTAAGGTGTGTGCACCGGGTAAAGGCTTTGACACATTCCTCACATTTGTAGGGTTTCTCTCCTGTATGAATTCTTTTATGTCGAGTAAGGTGTGTTCACCGTGTAAAGGTTTTGCCACATTCTTCACATTTGTAGGGTTTCTCCCCAGTATGTATTCTTTTATGATGAATAAGGATTGAGGACTGGGAAAAGGCTTTGCCACATTCTTCACATTTGTAGGGTTTCTCTCCATTATGGATTCTTTTATGTCGAGTAAGGTGTGTGCACCGTGTAAAGGTTTTGCCACACTCTTCACATTTGTAGGGTTTCTCTCCACTATGGATTCTTTTATGTGGAGTAAGGTATGTGCACTGGTTAAAGGCTTTGCCACATTCTTCAAATTTGTAGACTTTTAAAATGGCTAATGTCCAAAACAAGAGACATAATAAGTGAGGACAAGAGTGTGCAGGAAATCCATCCCTGTAGACTGTTATTGATTATAAATGGATAGTGTCATCATACAGATTTGTTAAAAAATATAAATAATACAACTGCCTCATCATTCACCAATTTTACCTATGAGTATACTCATGTAAAATCAGTATCTGAAGAAGATTCTGCACCCCCATATATATTGCAGCATTATGCACGTTAGCCAAGAAAATGGAAACAAACTGAATGCCTGCTTTGATGAATAGAATAAAAAATGACTGTACAAACACCTACCATATAATATTACTAAGCCATGAAAATGATAAATACCCTGCCATTTCAACAACATGGATGGACATAGGAGGCATTATGCTAAGTAAAATCAGCCATTCCCAGAAAGATAAAAACTGCTATGGATAATATTTTTAAAGCTGAATTTACAAAAGTAAAGAGTAAAACAGTGGTTTCCAGGGTGTAGAGTAAGGAAAAATGAGGAGATTTTAAGGGTAAAATCTTTTAGTTATAAGATGAATAGATCTTGGAGATCTATTGTATGGCAACATGATTAGAGTTATTAATAATGTTTTATACGCTTAAAATTTTTCAGACCATAGAACTCACTATTAATAAATGTTCTCACTATAATTAAATGATAAGTATGTGAGATGATAGATATGTTTGTTACCTTAATTATATTGTTTTACCATTCATACACACATCATATCACTACAGTGTGTACAATAAATTTATGCAGTTATACAAATATTATTTGTGGAGACTTCCACCCATTAAGCACCCCACACACAGAAATATATGCACACACACACATATGAGTGACACATATTTTCTGATGCTACTAAATAGGAGGAAATTACGGAACATAAGTTATCAAAGTATTATGTATCAATTGGGAGTATAAATATATTCAGTTACTTGAAGCACAGAATGAGACAGTGTATTTAAGAATTATAATTATATAAGGTGAACAGAGAAAATAAACTATATTATAGTTTGGGGTATTTGGGTATAATAAAGCTGAAATTTTACTCTCGTTTTATACTAGAAAAAGTTTTTTTTAGTCAAATAACATTAGATATTTTTACATTTAGGATGAGGATATGCATTTGTACAAAATTAGTGAATCTGACTTTCTGTAGGATTGCCTCTGAAAACGTAGAATTGGAAATCATGACGCAGAGAATATAAATATCTTTCCCTAGTGTTTCTTGCATTGCAGAAACAAATCCCAACATCTTCACTATTCCCCTTTACACATTTCAGAAATGAGGCATCGAAAGGAACTTAAAACATGGACCTGGACATGGAGGATCACCCTGATAATGCCAGCACTTTGGGAGACCAAGCAAGAAGGAAGCCAGGATCTTGATACCAGCCCTAGCAACATGAGGAGACTCCATTTTTATAAGAAAATAATAATAACAAAATGGTAGCTCATGCCTATAGACCTAGTTACTTAGAAGACAGAGGTTGTAGGATCTCTGGAGCCCATAGGTTTGAGGTTGTGGTTAGCTATGATCAGCCACTGTACTCCAGAAAGGACAGAAAACCGAAATACTGTCAAAGATGGTTTAATGTCATGGTCTTTAAAATATGCAGATAGTCCCATAACTCCTAAGCAATAGAAATGCTGATAGATAATGTATTCCCTTATAAGCCATGACAACAAGTTTGGCTCTCACTGAATTCTAAGGAAGATCACTGCATGGGTAGAGTTCTTAGAGAGTTTAAGAGCGTGGGACAGAAGATGTCCTTCTGTGAGATAAAGAGGAACATACACAGGCTTCTAAAAATCATTTCCAAAAGAGCAGAATATTCCAACCCACTTTTTAATATCTGCCCTCCTCCTTGACTTTTGGCTCTCTAACATTTGTTAATCTGCTTCACTGAATCTCACCTACCTGGATATTCAGCTGTTGTTTCCTCTTTCTTCATAATCCAGGGCTCTATCCTTCGCTCCAGGCATGTGATCAGCTCTGGCTTTGACTCGGCAAGACCTGTTTCATTAGAGAAATTTCACATGACTCTTGCTGAAGACTTTCCAATTACTAATGCAGTACTATCCTTAGTAGAGAGAATATTAGAGAAGGTTCTAGAAAATTCCTTTGCAACATATTGCTTTCTCACAGACCCTGTAGAATGATAAAAATTGATCTAATTTATGACTAGAGCACCAATTCCCACTAGCACCAAATAAATAAGAGGTGGAAATTCTATTCCAAGGTGCAGACAACAATTTTATACCCTGATTGCTAGAGTAACCACTAATCTAGTGTGAAATCCCAACAAACGGAAAGGTTCAAGATAACATGAGACATCTAATGATTTCATTTTATGAACCAAAATCTTCAAATTTTCTTTAAAAGCATGAATATAAAATTCATTCATGTTGCTTTCCACAGAGGTTGAACTAGTTTGCAGTCCCACCAGCAGTGTAGGAGTGTTCCCCTCTCTCTGCATCCACACCAACATTTGCTGTTTGGGAACGTTTTGATTACATTGAGAACTTTTAAATAAGTAAACGTATATACACATACATACATACATACATATGTTGAGAATGTAGAGAAATTGAAATGCTGCTATGTTATTCCGAACCTTGGATTCTAATATTATACAACATAGACATAGAACAGATCAAAAATTAAAAATACATTAAGAATAAATTGATTTGCATTTCCCTGATGATCAGAGATGTTGAGCATACTGCAAGAAGATATCATTTATCTCTAGTAAGAATGACCTTCCAGTAAAAAGTCCCCAAACAATAAATATTGGCATACATGTGGAGAGATAGGAACACTCCTACACTGCTAGTGGGACTGCAAACTGGTTCAGCTTCTGTGGAGAGCAATATAGGGATACTTCAAAGCGATACACGTAGATCTACCATTTGATCCAGCAATTCAATTACTGAGCATCTACCCAAAAGATCAAAAGTCACGAGACAGAAGTACAAACACCGCTGCAGCAGCAACGGGATTCTGAGGTGTTTGGGAACCCACGAGACCTGAACTTTCTGGGCCTCTTTCCTGAGGGCGTCGCGACCAAGATGCGGAATAGCGGTGGATTCGATAGCTACGGCAGCTCCACGTATGGGGGAGCCGGCGGCTACACACGGTCCCCGGGAGGCTCTGGATCGCCGACACCTTCTCAGGCCGAAAAGAAATCAAGAGCCCGAGCCCAGCACATTGTGCCCTGTACTATATCTCAGCTGCTTTCCGCCACTCTGGTTGATGAAGCATTCAAAATTGGGAATGTTGAGATTTCACAGGTCATTACTGTGGGGATAATTAGACATGCAGAGAAGGCTCCAACCAACATTGTTTATAAAATAGATGACATGACAGCTGCACCCATGGATGTTCGGCAGTGGGTTGACACAGATGATACCAGCGGTGAAAACACTGTGGTTCCTCCAGAAACATACGTGAAAGTGGCAGGCCACCTGAGATCTTTTCAGAACAAAAAGAGCCTGGTAGCCTTTAAGATCATGCCCCTGGAGGATATGAATGAGTTTACCACACATATTCTGGAAGTAGTCAATGCACACATGATACTGAGCAAATCTAACAGCCAGCCCCCAGCAGGGAGAGCACCTATCAGCAACCCAGGAATGAGTGAAGCAGGGAACTTTGGTGGGACTAGCTTCATGCCAGCAAATGGCCTCACTGTTGGCCAAAACCAGGTGCTGAATTTGATTAAGGCTTGCCCAAGACCTGAAGGATTGAACTTTCATGATCTCAAGAACCAACTCAAACATATGTCTGTAGCCTCAATCAAGCAAGCTGTGGATTTTCTGAGCAATGAGGGACACATCTATTCTACGGTGGATGATGATCACTTCAAATCCACAGATGCAGAATAACTAGATCTAAATTGGGTATCTGTTTTCCAGCTGGACCTATTTTCACAGTCTGTTGTCTCCAGCTGTGCGTATATATTGGCCAGGTGACTTCTAGGAAGTAGGTTTCATCTGTAAAAGGCCTCAGCTGACGTCCTTTTGAAACTTACTGCTCTTCTATAGTTTTGTTGTTTGTTTTGAAGCTCAAAGGGCTATGGGCAACTGACAGGGATATAATCCAGGGTGGAATTTCTTGAAGAAGTTACAAGTAAGCTAGTTACAACATCAGGATAGAAGGAATTGGAAGAAGTATGCTACCAAGAGAGTACTCAAATAATGCTTGGGAGTTTCTATTCCTAAAAGGTTTTCTACTGAAAGAAGATAAGCAGGACTCGGGCCTGTGAGTAGAGCACTAGCCAACAAACCCACTGGCCTCTGCCTGTTTTTGTCTCCTACTTTGGTTATGTGGCATTATTTTCAGAATTGCACTTTCCTTCACCTGCTTGTCATGACAGTGTGTTTATAAGAAGATGAGGGTCTGTAGTGGTGGCCTTGAGGGGCTGAGGAGAAAAAAAAAAAAAAATCAAAAGTCACTTTATGAAAAAGACACCTGCACTCGAATGTTTATAGCAGCACAATTCACAATTGTGAAGCTATGGAAACAACCCAAGTGCCCATCAATTCATGAGTGGATTAATAAAATGTGGTATATGTATACCATGAAATACTACTCAGCTTTAAGAAACAATGGTGATATAGCACCTCTCGTATATTCCTGGATACAGCTGGAACCCATTCTTCTAAGTGAAGTACCTCAAGAATGAAAAAACCAGCACCACATGTACTCACCAGCAAATTATATTAATGGATCAACACCTAAGCGGACATGTAGGAGTAACATTTATGGAGTGTCGGGAGTGTGGGAGGGGGAAGGAGGGGATGGGTGTATACAACGACGAGTAAGATGTGCAACGTTTGGGGGATGGACATGTTTGAAGCTCTTACTTGAGGGGAGAGTGGGGCATGGGCAATATAAGTAACCTTCACTCTCATACCCCATAACAGACTAAAATATAAATAAATAAATAAATAAATAAATAAAATTCATGTAAATTAGAAACTTTTAAAAAACTATCAATAAAAAAAATGGGCTTAATGTGGAATAGGAATTCTGTATATATATATATATATATATTTTTTTTTTTTTTTTTTTTTTTTTGAGACAGGGTCTCACTTTGTTGCCCAGGCTAGAGTGAGTGCCGTGGCGTCAGCCTAGCTCACGGCAACCTCAACCTCCTGGACTCAAGCATCCTGCTGCCTCAGCCTCCCGAGTAGCTGGGACTACAGGCACGCACCACCATCCCACCTAATTTTTTCTATATACATATATTAGTTGGCCAATTAATTTCTTTCTATTTTTAGTAGAGACGGGGTCTCGCTCTTGCTCAGGCTGGTTTCCAACTCCTGACCTTGAGCAATCCGCCCGCCTCGGCCTCCCACAGTGCTGGGATTACAGGCGTGAGCCACCGCGCCCGGCCAGGAATTCTGTATATAAGTGATCCTCACCAAGGGAGACCAGGTTTCCATAGTTCTCCAGCATCACATCCCTATACAAATTCCACTGAGCATCGTCAAGGCATGCCCACTCCTCTGGAGAGAATTCTACAGCCACATCCCTGAATGTCACCATCTCCTGTAAAAAGACACATATTTCCCAAGTGGCCATAGAGAGAGATATTCATTTGACTACAAGGAAAATGAGTTATGAGAACTGCTTCTGACATATGAGTGACTGGAATTATCCAACAATATAATTTTTAGCACGTTGATATTATTGAAGACATTCTCTTATCTGCAGGAATGAAGATCACAAAAGATGTATGAAACTGTGTGCATATGATTATGCTTTGGATGATAAATTATTGAATACAAATTTAAGGGCCTTACTACAGTAATATAAATTTATGTGTGTTACATTTACGTCACATTAATAAATTGTGCATATTTCTCACATAAAGAAACTTAGAGAGTTAGAAGGTATCACCTAATTTTTACGAGTACAATGAAGAATTAGAGATTTTGTTAAAATACAGATTCTGATTCAGGTGATCTGGGATGGGGCCTGAATCTCTGCATCATATGATATAACTGCTGATATCAATGCTTCTTGCCTAAGGGAAGTATTTTGTAAGGATGCAGTAAATGGTAGACTTTGAATGTATCGCAGTTCATCTGAACAGAAACAGATGACAGCCCTCATTTTTTAAAGCAAGCTATAAGAAGAAAGGGGAGCTTCCAGATTAAATGTGATGGTTGATTCACAACAGTCAGTGAATCTCCACGAGACGCTTAATGATAAAAAAAAAAAAAATAACTTTATATTGGAGGAATCTGTCAGAGAGCATCTTACGCAAGTGAATGAAATTAACATAACTTTCATGGGACAAATTGGTGTTAGGTACCATTGAAAAGAGGAGGAAACAAAATCACTGCTGGCATGGCAGTGCCAACAATATGTAATCATGAGGAATCATCAGTTTTATGCAAATTTCAGACACAGATTCTTCCCATTTGTTGTGATCTTTAATGATGTATGTAAATACTTTAGCATCATACAGAGCAAGTCTTCTATTTTCTGTTTTTTCCATGATTTTCTGATTATCCTAGGCAATCAATGCTATCCTCTTCCTGAATTCTCCTAATAATATTTTACATAGAGCTGATCAAGCAGCCAGATAAAACTTTGAGAGCACATGTTCCCCCTCTTCACTCAAATTCAAAGACTGTATCCAACAGGAATCTCAGACATCCACACTATTCTATCTTGATCTGTCAAAATGGTTACATTTTCAATCATGTCATACGTTTCTTATACAAATTGGCTACTGTATTAGGAAGCTTATGGGAGAGAATGTAGAGCAGGCTCCGTTATATAGGGAAGAATGATTTTTCAGAGCTCCTTGACTATCATAAGAAGATATTAAAAAAAGTAGTTACAAAACTTATTAGGCATACACATCAGAGTTAAAGAAGTAAAGGTTTACAAGTTAAAAAAAATTGAAGTTCTACATGACTTTCTAGGAGAAATAGTGGACACAACCTAAATCTGGGACACACTTACCTGAAAACAAGCCATTTCTTCTTCCTCTTCTCCTACTGTAAAATTTCTTTTCAGGTGATATTGTGTAGAACAATGAGAATTAAATCTTGAGACTGCCCTGAAAGGAGTCAGCACAATTTCTCCCCTTGTTTCCACAACACTGACAGGCAGGAAGAACATAAAATGCAGAAGAGCTACACTCACTTTTTCTTACTCACAGTAAAGAGTCAGCTATAATCAGCTAATTCATGGAGACCAAAATGGGAGGTTCTACTGTCTTTTCTTCCGGTTACCTCCCCCTGCTACAGGTGCCAGGAGTTTCTGCAACAGGAGTGGGAATATGGACCACACTGATCTGCCTCTACCAAACTCAATAGAGCAGAAACTGTGACTTCTTTCTTGAACAAAGGCTCAACTCAATTCTCATGAATGTATGCGTGAGTCCTAATGATTGACCCTATTATGAAATTAGAATTATTTGGGGCACAATTAAAAACACATGAATGTTCCCATACAGCCCAACAGGCAGGTGATGGTGTTTCTTCAATATAGCCAGGTTATCCTAATTGAAATCCTGGACTGAGAGGGAATTACCTTAAAATTGTCTCTGAAACATCACTGTGAATATAAATCATGTGGTACTGTGGGCCTCACTCCAAGAAATGTGTGGTCTGCTGGTGTGGAAGGGGTACATACATTGGGTTCTTTGTCAGGTCCCCCTTTGGTGCTGATGTCTCTCAACCTAAATCCATTATTAGTAGCACTCAGGTAGAGAAAGCAAGCACAGCATACATACTGCCTTTTGCCCAACACTCATCACAACATATGCTTAATTTCCAAAGTGAAGAGCAGCGTAATGCAATGTCTACTGAGCATGTGCTATGTGCTCAGAAGTATGGTTTGTTGCACTGTGAACAGCATTTACATAGTGTGATTTAATCCTTGTTATACCAGAAAGGTGAGTAGTAAGTGTGCAATAATTTGCAGAAAAATTTAGGTGTAGTGCCATTCTTTCTATTCTTCTCACACAACTATAATATGACACTACACAAGATCTAGAAAATTCTTTACACTCACTCCAAATAGGTCCTTTCAAAGTCAACTTACAAGTCCATGTTGATCTCTTACACTGAAGCATATGTCTCCCCTGAGATTTTGGTCCTTCCTCAGTCCATAGTATCTCACTGTCTTGTGAATTCCAGGTTCAGGCCAGGTCTAGTTTGGATTGAACTTTTGTATGTTTTGCATGAACAGAGAGGGAATGAAAACAGGAAGAGAAATTCCTCTTTGGAAGCTGCTCAAATGCATCCTGAGGAACCTTGGATCCAGAATTCAGAGCACCAGATTTAGGTCTCCAGGGAGGCATGAATTCAGTAGGGCTCACTGCACATTTCCTGGCATTTGGGCAAGACGAGAAGGCAGAAAGGGAGTTTATGTGTCCAACCAAGTCTGCATTATCTTGTTCCCGTTGTGTCTGAGCCCCATGGTCTCTGAATCGATTTCAGTGCTAAAGATGAGAGATGCATTTAGAGACAGGATAGAGCTATTGATTATTATCCTATGAGAGTGTATTTACAGGAAACTGGACTAAGTATGCTCTGGAGGGACAGTAGACACAAAAGAGGCCTAGAGAACTTATCGTGTGTAGATGTGGGGACAGTGAAGCTCTCTGCTGCAGAGTTGCAGGTTACAGACTGGAAGCTCAAGAAGGAATCTAATATTCAAAGCCATTCTAATTTAGAAGTGGTGGACACATTTTATGTTTATGTTGCATTTTTAATTCTGGAAAGTGTTCAGGAAATATTAAAAGTCAAGAGTCTCCAAATAAGAAAACCTCTTCACAAAGTTAAAAGGGAATTAAAAGAAAACCCTTTTATTACTCAATTAAAGCAGAATGTGATGTGCACAGTGACAATCCACTGAGAGATTGCAAAGGGACACATAAAGTCGCACCTGTATTTTTACATACATGTTATCTAGATAAATAATAATTAGCTCTGAAGAAAGGAAAAAGAAGTCTAGACAGCCCTATTTGTCCTAAACAGTGAACCATAAACTTACTGGGTAATTAGTGAGACTCTCTTTTTTTGGTAATCGATTAAATTCAAATAAAAAAACAAGCTTCTGAAGTCAATGCAGGAAAAGATAATTTTGCAACTTAAAGATAGATGCTCACTGAAGTTTGGATCCCATCTTTATATGGAAATTGCATGACAGGGAACTATGTTCCTTGATATTTCATTTCAAAGTCATCTTTCTCAGTTTCAGAAAAAGCATTTCTTAAAAAAGTCCTTTTTAAAACTATTTCAAAAGGATTTACAAAACTTAGGCAGATAGTTAAGATCTCTGGCTCTTCTTAGGACAATGATGCCATGTTTTGGTGCTGTTTCCAGAAAATGCTCCACCTGGGGAGATGGATATGTCTGCCATTCCATTTCGGTGCTGCTCAACCCTTCATTCTACCCTGAGCCACTTCTTACCTGAGGACCCAGGGAATGCTTTATCAATCTAATGTTTCCCCAGCCAAGACATAATAAGGTTTACAAAGTGACCTAGGGTATATCCTAAGGGAAATTAATATGTCATTAGCTTCAATCTCCATTACAGTTCACCCTTTCCCATGGGGTTTCTTAGAGGGAACTCCTATAGTTTGATGAAATTTTCAGGACACATGTTGATTATTTGATGAGAACTTACACCTTTGAAGATACAAATTCTGATGAAATAAAATTAATGAGCATGTTACAATTTTAAAATCTAAAAATAAAAGCCACACATGAGCCCATCAATTCATGAGTGGATTATTAATATTTGGTATATGTTTACAATGAAATATTACTCAATTTTAACAAATGACAGTGAGCCGGCACTGCTTATATTTTCCTGGATCGAGTGAGCCCATTATCCAAAGTGAAGTGACACAAGATCAGAAGAATGGCTCCACACGTACTTGCCATCAAGTTGGTACTGACTGATTAACACTATGGTGCTCAAATGGTGGTGGTGTTCAAGAGAGATTCAGGGGTTTTGGGTAAGCCCACATCTGAAAGATGCCTTGATCATCACGGAGGGGAAGGGCACACCTCTGATCCTTGCTACCGAGAGGCAAAGCTATAAAATGTGACTAAAATATTTGTACTCTCATATTTTTTTGAAATAAAAAATATAAAAATAAAAAACATACATCTTTCCTAAATTTTATAAAAATTCCAAATATTGAGTCACAAAGCAAATATAAAGGTCAAACAAGTAATGATTTCAAAGTCACTTAAGCAAAAAGTCAAGTTTATTTAAAAATTATAAATGCATCAATAAATTTTGATGTAGTAATCTCATGCCAGGTACTTAGGGTTAGGGTGACTTTAGAAAAATTTCAAATTTAAGAAAAATTATACGTTAAAATATATAATTTAGTATATTGTCTATAATGGTAGCATTAGAAGATAACTACATTTTAATGGATATAATTATGTAAGGATATCATGGTATTTCTTTTTAGAGGTCTATGAATATTTAAAAATGCACAAACTGATACTTTGAACCCTTTGATTTTCTCTTTCCCCATCCTATTCTCTGTGGTGACCACACTTCCCACTAAGAGATCGGCTTTCTTTAGATTCCACAGATAAGTGAGATCATACAGTGTTTGTCTTTCTGTGCCTGGCTTACTTTACTTAGCATCATGTCCTCCAGTTCAAAACATGTTGTCACAAATGACAGAATTTCATTCTGTTTGAAGGCTCATTGTGTAAATTCACCTCATTTTCTTCATCCACTCATGTGCTGGTGGACACTTAAGCTGCTTCTATACCTGGGCTAGAATGAATATTGTTGTAATGAACGTGGAAGGACAGATATATCTTCTACATACTGGTTTTGCTTCAATTGAATATGCATGAAGAATTGGGAGTGATGGATCATATGGTAATTCAATTCTCATTGATGAGAAATCTCTATACTATTCTCTACATTGGCGGTAATGAGAAAATTGATTTTTAAGACTCAGAAGGGAGGATGGTGATTGGGATTGAGGGATCAAATCTCATGTACTGGGTGAAACCTATATTCATTGAATGAATGATACACTAAATGTCCTGAATTTAACACTGTATAATTCATACATTCATCAAAGAAAAAAAAAAAAACAGAACACGACTGGTACCCCATAAATTTATTGAAATAGAAATAAATTTGCTTGTCCTAATTTATATTCACAGCAACAATATGGAAGTGTTTCCTTTTCTCATCGTCCTCACCAGCACCTAGTATTCATCATATTGAGAATAGGGATTATCATAGGTGTGAGGTAATAGCTCATTGTGGCTTTAACTTTAATTTCCATGATAATTAGATAGGTTGAGCATTTTGACTTAAATCTGTTGAACATTCATTAGTCTCTTTTGAGAAATGTCAATTATTTTTATCATTTCTTTCCCAAAGTATGCCTAGATAAAACCATCACACTGTGTCCGACTTATACATAAAAAATTATTTGTCAATTAAAAACAAAATATAAAAATAAATAGCAATTACCAATAAGATGATTGCATAGGAATAAGAAATGGATATTTCATATAGTACATGAATAAGCCACATTCCAAATATATTATATTGGAGTACAAATACAGAAATGAGTAACAGGAAGAAAATGACCTATTTACATATCAACTTTCAAGACAGGATCATTTCTTTTTGTCTATTATCTGTTCCTCAAAATATCTGGCTTTATAGTTAAATGCATATGAATATGTCTCTCTACATACGGTAAATTCCACCATTTCAATGTATGTGTTTCATTGTTTTAGATTTGAATTTTAGTGGATAGTTAAATATGTCATATTCTCTATTTTCTGAGAACTCTCCTGGGGGCTCCAGAGACACCCCCGTTTGTCAGATTATAGATGAGAGAGTTGATCGTTGTCATTAGTATGGTGTAGGTGACAGAGACCACTTCTCCTTCTCAGGGGAATGGCACTTTTGTAGAAGGTACTTGCTAAAGGCAGCCACATAGAATAGAGACTCCAGGGGCATGTGAGAGAAGTAACCAGGGTTTCCATGTGTCCCTGGCCTGAGACTGTCACCAGTCGAGTGGACAGTATAAATACATAGGAGGCCGTAATAGCTAAGATAGGAGGGAAGAGAAAACTAACACCATGGATAAAAAGACCCTGATATAGAGGGAAGTGTCAACAGAGACTAGTTTAAATACAGCTGGGATCTCAGAAACAAAATGACGACCTTCCCTGGATGTGAAGTAATGGAAAGTCAGAGGGCAGAGCACAGATATCAACGCATCGAGCACTACCCTCAGCCAAGATGGAAGCACCAGGAGAACACAGAGGACATGGGGAATGTGGATGGGGTAGCACAATGGGTGACAGATGGCCACGTAGCAGTGCTAAGCCAGGACGGCCAGCATCTGACACTCTGCTGCTGACAGGGTGATGAGAAGGAAGAAATGAATGCCAAAGTCAGTGAGAGAGATGTGATGATCCCTAGAGAGAAAGTTGAGGGCCATTTGAGGAACAAACATGGACATATAGAATTGCTACATGACAGATGGCTTGCTGATCAGAAAATATATATTGCAGTGGAGAGGTGGGTAGGGGTGAATGAGGAGGATGACTGTGATGTTTTCAGAAAGGACCAGAATTTCCACCATGGTTAGGACAAAAAGAAGCCAGGGATCCTGGGTTCTGTGAAACAGGACTAAAGGATGACACAACCCTTGATGTCAGGTTGTTCTGCTGTGCTTGTTCCTTTTTTGTTAACTGTGAAGAAAGTTTGAAAGAGCATTATGTTCACAATCTGTACATAATTGCACTGAATTTATTCACAAGGATATTTCCAGCACTTCAAGTTCATTTTTTCCCTGCCCTTCTTCTTTTAATTTCAGTAAATAATTATATTTGCATTTCACCAGGATTTACTACGGTATCATAAAAGAGTTCTAGAATATGAGCCTTGACACATTGGAAGAGAGAGCATGAGCACTGTTGCATTTGAACCTGTAATTTTGAAATATTTTTTTCTTAATCAAAGTTCTAGAAATTGAAATCCTCTCACAAATACAGTAAAGATTCTGAAGAACTACATACAATAAAAAATTCAGTGCTTTAGTTTCATTAGACAGTTTTCAAGAGCTTTAAATAGCACAAGAGTTTTAAATAGCAACATGTGGTTAAAGGCTATAGCTTATACTACAGCACGGATACAGAACATTTTCAGTATTTAAGAATGTTCTGTTGGATGCCAAGCAGGAACCAGCCATGGGAAGAGACAGTACTGGCCTATATGTAAGAAAAATACACGCGGCAGCCAAACAAGTTAAGCCAAAGAATGCTCTACACTCAGGAGTGTACATGGTAACAGAAGAGCAAAATCTACATTCATCCATTCAGGTCATAATTCCTACTGCAATGGAGAAAAGGCTGGAAACAAAACAGAGAGGGTTCCCAGGCTCCCTGAACTTTCATTCTGTTTTTGGTGACTGACCCAAATATATAATGTCAGGTAGCTGTAACTGTGATGGAGAGGAGTAAAGTAGGATAAGTGGAGGGAGAGTGGATGGTGGGGGGGGGGGTGTGGGTGATGTCCCCCTAGGGAGATCCATCTGATCAGGGGCCTGGATGAAGGTAGTGAGGTCACTGTGTGAGGATATGTGGGAAGAACCTGAGTGTGAGCTTGGTGAGTTGTGGCTCAAGTGGAGTGAGCTTAGAGGAGAATAGAAGGAAATGAACAGAGGTCAGTAGAGAACAGGGGTCCCTATACCCTTTATCTCAAACTCCTACTAGTAAAAAAAACTTTGAGTCGTGCACCCTTTATTCATGCATACGGAGAGTCTTTATTTACTATTATCAGTATATTAGCAAAGCATCATCACTACATTTAAGTATAAAAGTAAACATCAATACAAGGTCTAGTATTCTCTCACATTACCCCAAAGGATCATTTGCCTAAGGGGCATTAAGTGAGCAATTGTGCTTCCTTATAAAGTCTTAAAGTTTCCAGAAGGGATTAATTAAATTGGTTGAATGGATCAAATTTTTGCCATTCATCATATAGCAAAGCTTCACGGCAGAATGCTCCTGTAAGCAGTGCAAAAAATTTCCGTAACCAAGCCATTTGGAAAGAAGCCATATAGCCTACTTATAAGTACCACTTTTGGGCAAATCAAGCTCCTCTACTGCTGTATAACTTTCAACAAGTTTTTTATGCTTACTGACTCTCACTTTTTTCATTTGTAAAGTGGGAATTAGACTTAATTTTTTTCTTGAATTTAGTGACTAGGGGCTCCTAAAGAAAACCAGGTAAGTTATAAGTAAAGAAAACACACTACATTTTATCTCTGTAGTCAAGCTTCTATGGACCGTAATTAACTAGGCACAGGAGTTGGAAAAGGAGTTCAGGAATAATAATAATAATAATAAAACAATGTTTGCATAGGTAAAGTAGTAGAAAATGGCATGGTGTATTGAGGAAATCCATTTATTTGTAAATGGTGAGAGAGCATGGGACATGTGTAGGATCCCTCAGCAGTGGCTGGTGCATAGTAGATACTTAAACATTTATGCAAATAACACAGGCGGAGTGATGGAGGGGAGTATGGGAGGAAACTATGCAGGAATCAGAGTCCGATACAAATGAGCTTTATACACTGATTCTGAGAGCCCAGAAAGTGTGGGGGCCCCTGAAGGAGTTTGGGGAGTAATTGAGGTGATGAAAGTGGCATTTTGGCAATCTTCTAGCTAGTAGAATTGTAGGAGATGAGTTGTAGGAGCCAACTTGCAGGGAAAAAGAACACTTGGGAACCCATCAGACCAATCAAAATGGCAGTGACTAGGGCCCTGCTGAGGCTTCAGTATTGAGGAAGTAGAGAGGTAGATTGAGGTAATATTAGAGGTGAGATCATGTGCACAATGGTGTCTTTTTCTGAGGTAGCAACAGATGGGTCAGGTAAAAGAAATGTTAAGGAATCCATGGGGCTTATGGCTACTTAAGAATATGGAGTGAAGGATAGGCCTTGACAGTGGCACTTAGCCTTCCAAATTGAGAGGGTGAATGATTGTGGTGTCTTTCACTGTGACAATATGTTCTGAATTACCACAGGGGGTTGTGAAAGCAGCTGCAGAGTGAGTCTAGCTTCCTACCTGGTAAGTGTGAGTTTCATATGGGTTGCCCAGGGCAGGCAGCTGAGAGGTGGTTTCGTGTGTGGATCTGAAGCTGCATTTTAGCACTTGTAGCATTTAGGGGTGCTGGTGTGACAGGATGAGATAAAACTGCTTAAGGTGTGTGCACAGTGAAGAGTGGAGGGTAAGGTTGTTTTATCAGAGGAGCAACATAGCATTAGAGGCTACTATCTCTGGACTTTCAAAAATCTAAGACAATATCAAAAGGCTGATATAGAATCTCTAGCTTATTAACCACTTGAGCGTTAACTATATATATAGTTATATATATATAGTTATGAGCATTATGAGCTATAGTATGAGCGTTAACTATAGTTGATAGCCACAGATGAACGTGCACAGCTGAGAATTGACTATAGTCCATAGCTACAGATGAACATGCACAGCGACTTTAGCCGACAGCGGTGAGGGGAAGGCACACAGCCGAGCATCAACTAAACGAACAGCCTTGACATGACTTTTCTAATTTTTCATTTATTAAAATAAAACTGTGAAAATTTAAAAATAACGTAATAAAAATATATATGTATATGTTACCTATTCTGATTTACATTACAATTAAAGCTGCCTATAAATTAAATCAAGCTTTCAGTGCTTTCAATCTTTCCTCATCACACAAGAGCAAAAATGGATTCACCGTCAATGCACAGCACAAACTTTTATGCAGACTATGACTGCCAACTGTGGACAAGGTTTGGGGGCCAGTGAGCACCATACTGAAGTGGTTAAAAACAAGCAAAAAGGACAAAAAACACAAAACATAAAATCTTCCAAAACATAATTATTTCCAAAAAAATACTCTTAAAAACCATTCTGCTCTTTTCCTACAACAAAATTATTGAATCATGAGGTGGATGCATTTGAATATAGCTAATATGTCTAATGTAATGTGGGATGAGACCCCTTCAAATTTAATATTCTCGAAGTCTATGAAAGAGGTTGGGGTGTCTGACAATGCATCTTCACTTTCACTAGCACCTGCAAAACCCATCCCTCAGTCTCTGACTCTTCCTTCCTGGGGTGTTCTCCCCACTCTTGCCCATTCTACACCTCATCACATCCCTCTTTTTTGAAGGAAATTCCTGTGATACTCAGTGTAGACTTTCTGGGTTAGTAGTCCCTTGTGGTACTTTTCCCAATAGATTTAGCTCTTATTAATTTTTTTTTTATTTCAGCATATTACAATGGTAAAAATGTTCAGGTTATGTACATGGCCTTTGTCTCACCTGACTCAGAGCTTCAAGTGTGTCCATCCCCAAGATAGTGAGCACTGCAGCCATTAGGTGTGTATATACCTGTCCCCTCCTCCACCCTCCCATTACCCCAACACCCAATGAATTTAGTTGTGATGAACATTATCTTAGATCACCTCCTTCTAGTGTGCCATGGTGGCCTTGCCGCTGGTTGATCCAGTCGAGTGCTCTCTCGGTACTCTCTGGCAGCTGACCTGCTCCAGGGTCTTCTGCTGTCTCCAGAAAAAAGCATTCCTGTGCTACTCCCCTGCTGGGGTAGACCTCAAAGAGGTCACTCACTTCACTGTCAGCATCCTTTCCACCATGTTCTCACCTCTCAGCATCTTATTTCATGCCCCACCCTCTTCTAGCTCTAATCACATGCCCTGGCTTCTGAGGACCTGCCTTGTTACTAGAACTTCCCATGAATACTGCCAGGAAAGAGCTGCTCTGTAGGGCAAACCCAGAAGGTAATGGACATAATATTGGACCTCAGCTCGGGTATTTATATTTTTACAAATATTTTGGGAGAGGTCTAAAACCTCTCCAAATTTTAAGCAGATACCTAGAGTCAAAACCCTTAGGACTATCTGATAAAAACTAAAAATGAAAACAAAAATGAGAATTTCATGACTGAGGAAATATTCTGGCCAATGTGGCCAATATCACCGATGTGATAATATAGACAGAACAATCCTGTCCTATTCTAAATCACTTGCTGACTATATAGGTAATTTCAAATTGTTAATTGTGGTAAAATACACCCAACATAATATTTACCATCTTACACTTGTTAGGTATGCAGTACAGTAGTGTTAAGCATATTCACACTATGTGAAAGAAATTTCGAGAACTTTTTTTCCAGCACACCAATTAAACATAACTCAATTTCTCCATTCTTCCAGTCCCTGGCACAACCATTTTAATTTTTGCTTCTATGAATTTGATTCTTCTAAATACTTTGTATAGCATAGTTAATTTTTTAAACAGACAATAACAAAATATCTCCAGCAGAAAGAAAGAAGGAACCCCTGGTTTTAGTAAGTACCTAAATACTGACTTTAAGGCCTGTGATTTCCTCACTGTATTTTTATTCATTCATTTATTAATTCAGGAAGCAATGTGATCTACAATGTGTTTAGGACTGAAAAACACAGTGTTGAACATAGGAGCTCTGTAGACATTTATGCAATTTTAAGAGTCCAACAATCTATTCCATAATTCCTCCCTTATTACCTCCTGCTTTTTTACCCGAAGGCCTCCTCCCTCCCATTTTTACCATCTGTCTGGAGAACACACAACAATTTTTTCCAGACTTTATGGCCCACGTTTTTATGTTTATTTGTACTATGCTCTACCTGAAATCTATAGGTGCTTTACTAAATGTATTTTTATATGTAAGTTACTTAAAAATCAACAAATATATCTGATCAATCTCTGCATTACTAATGCCTGACACAGTATGGAGATGTGTGTGTTGGGTAAATGTGTGCTAACTGACTGTGTGTGTGACAAGTTAGCACTGTAATTTTATTCTTCTGCTTATATCATTACATAAACCAAGTGGTTTAAAAAATCAATAAATTAAACAAAATTATCTTTTAATAAAACTAATACTTTTGTTTTAAAACATTTTTATTAAAATTTTTGTATAGAATTGTTTCCCTCTCATTCCATTGATACTGCTTAGTTGGCGGTTGATTGTTTAAAGCAGCTATGGTGAAGGCAAATTTTTTTCTATCAGGTATTTGCAAAAGGATAGTAAAGACAGTCTTTTAAATCTATTATTATAATATGCCAACCCTTAGCCAAAAACCTTTAGATAAATTTTAATATCTGTTCCAGTATTTATAAATCAAACAAAAGATTTGTCATTTAGCTGAATTTCTAATTGAGGTTTTTGGTCATTAATAAAGTTTGCCAATATACTTTCATTGCAGTACTTCCAGAACCTCCTTGTCTTAAAATATTAGATTTTTAAATTTGCATATTAATAGCAGAAGTTGTGCAATACAGTCTCTAGCCTGAATAACATAATCGGAAGTGAAACTCATCATAACTGAAACTTCATTCGAATAAGCTGAATCAATTATACCTAAATGTATTATTACTCTTTTTAATGTAACAGTAATATGACCAAATTATTAACTAATATGAATGTGCTTGTAGGATCAGGCCAAATATATCTATAGGTATATATACCTCAGTAGATGGTGTTAAGAGTCCATTGTCACAAGATGATATTTGTTCTCTGAAATTACCTTTTGGGCCAAGAGTCTCAGCCAAAGTTGCATTTTAAATGTCTGGCCAGACCTTTTGGCAATTTCTTAAAAGTTTATCCACAGCCAGGTGCTCCCCTTGGGCCATAAGGTGCCACTGGGGTGCGGTGGTGGTGAGAGCTGGTCCTGGGCTGCCTGGCTGAGCACGGCCACGGCCTGGGTGGCTCAGCAGCCATGGCAGCGGTGGCACCATGCTGCTTAATTTTGCTGGACATAAAGCTGCTGGCATTTAGAATTAACATCATTAAAAGCCAGTATACGTAAAGTGATATTGCTTAAATTAGGAGGACTTACCATTTCTTGAACCTGATATTTCTTGAAATTTAGCAATTAAATCTATATAAGTTTCATTAACGTTTTGTTTAACATTTATATAGAAAGATACAGCCTAATAGAAGCTATCTTTTCCCTGCTTTAATACGCACTGTTGATTTTGAGAAATAGCCTGATCATCATAATTTAATTGCACATTAATATCAAACCAATATTCCTGGCCCATAATTTGAGTCATAAATTTTAATTCGTAGGTCTCTAGACCCCTTTAGCTAGGGTTGCTGATGCATCTTTTCCCTGTACCAAGTGGTGAACTATAAAACCTTAGGCGAAGATATAACTGTTTGCACAAAAGATTTCCAATCGCAAGGGATTGACATTTCTAATGAGCCAATTCTTTAATCGAGCTCTTTGTGTAATGACAGTTTGTGTTGGCTGGGAGCAGTGGCTCATACCTGTAATCCTGGCACTCTGGGAGGCCAAAGCAGGAGGATCACTCAAGGAGTTTCAAACCAGCCTGAACAAGAATGAAACTGTGTCTTTACTAAAAATAAAAAGAAATTAATCGGCCAAATAAAAATATATAGAAAAATAAGCAGGGCATTGTGGCATATTCCTGTAGTCCCATCTACCAGGGAGGCTGAGGCAGAAGGATTGCTTGAGCCCAAGAGTTTGAAGTTGCTGTGAGCTAGGCTGAGGCCATGGCACTATAACCAAGGCAACAGAGTGACAGTGCTGCTTTTGTCATTCCATTTGTCAGTGGTGAGCAAGGGAACTCTGATATTAACCAGCAGGTTCATAATCCAGCACAGAACATGAAAGGGGCTTTAACGATTTTATTTGAAGCTAAAGACACCTGGACTTCCTGGTGTTGATGATTATGTTATGGAAGAGACTAAAGAGATATGTCGTGCTCACTGTCTCAACTCTGGCTACTGAGAGCATAAAAAACAGGACTGCGTCCAAAATCACTAACGCAATTTTCAATAAGAAGTGGCCATGACCCCTGAGATTCCATTAGGGAGAATGAACAAAGTGTTGCCCACAGTTAGATGACTAAAAATGAGAACTGTGTACTGTGCCCTGCACCTACTAAAATTAAGGAAGATAAAGTTATGTAAAATAAATTCTCTAAGATTGAAATATCAGATAAAGAAAGATTATTCCAAATATTTTCAATCCAGAGAAATCATTCTATTATATTCTAACACTGAAAATACACACTCATAAGTAGATTCTAGATGGATGCATATGTTGTACTGTAAGTAATTCATAGAAAATTAAATTCAATCCTCTTTATGTACCTGAACTCCCTATTGAGAGATTGCCAGATTCTCATGTTTCTTTATATAGTACTTACCATGTGCATCACACACTTATTAATGCTTTACTTACTTATTTTCATATTTATGACATTATATGTCAGGATCTATTAACATTTCGCTTATACAAAGCAAACAACACTGTGTGCTTGATTTAATCCTCTGGCACTCAGAATTGTTTATCTTTCTTTGGCCTTTAAGGTTCTTAATTTAACTTTAGGACACTGACTCTCTAATCTTAATTAAGTAATCAGAATGCTGTATGTATAGCCTATGAATGGCCTCAAGCTCTCTAGTTAAAATTTTTTTTTCACCAAATGAAAAAAATTCTACACTTCTCATCAGAACATCGGAGGTGAGTACAACAGTGAAAATATTGTAGCCCAAGCACAGGTGGAAAGAAGAAAGGCTTAGATACAGTTGTAGAAGGGAATGAAGATACAAAATGGCAAAAAACTAGAGGTAATTATGCAATGAAAGAAGCAGAATTTCCACTTATAAATTCCCAGAGTTGGTTGTTCTGCAGGTCCCTTCGCTCCACATACAAAATCAGTGATTTTTTTTACCCTGGATATCTTCAATCTCTTCTCTGGAGCCACAAGCTCACTCCCACAGAAATATTGATTGCTAATTATAAAGCATCTATTACATATCTAACACTGTCCTGTACTTATTTCTTCTATTTAAATATAAAAACTCCATAATTTAGAAATCCTTCTTAGTATTTACCTGAACAAAGTAACCTGATAAAGTCAGGAAATCCTTTGGTTCTATGACCAAAAGTAAAAGAAACAGTAACCAAAAAGTGCTTTCAATATGCTTCCCAAATTAGTATGAAAATATACAATGTACTAAGTAAAGTGAAATTACTGCAATGTGGAATTACTCATACCTTCAGATCATTTTATGGGCACCATTAAGTTTTATAATAATCCTTGTTGTGATTGCAGATCAGGTCATATAAACGATACTTAATGAACTTTGAAATAATAAAATGACATAGTAGACCTAGCAAGAGTAATAAGCATGTAAGAACAGGGGATTGGCATGGGCAGGTTCCACTTCAGAAGCTTTAGGTTTTTAAACAATTAATTCAACGTAAAGTGAATAAACTATTTCCGTTCAGAATCTTTGAAGTTTCCAGTTTGCTAGTAAATTCTCAACACGTTTAAATTACCTATTTTTTCTAACATTTCTTCTTTATTGTTCAAAATAAGTATACATCCACATTCACACAAACATAATTCCTTAGTCTGTAAATACGCTACAACTATCGTTCAACTTAACTGTGATGTATTTGTATATTTGATTCAATAGAAATAAAAAAGATGCTTATTTCTGTTTCACTGGCCAGGCAGGTTGCATGTTGAAAGAAAAATGTAGGATAGAATGTAATCACTAGTCATTCTGTGTTCAGAAATGTATAGCTTTTCATTAAGTTCAAAATCTTTATTATAAGCATTGCAGTAACAATGTAATTATAAATGTAATTTAAAAAAGCACTGGGAACATTATTCTTCAAAGTAGAGCCACCGATAAAAAGGATCACAAATGATGTCATTTCACTGTGTAACCCAACGGTACATTTTTACAATTGATTTCCTCCAACTTTGAGTAACATGGGATAGGTTAAAGTTGGTGCAAAGTAACAGTTCATTCAATCTACAACATTTTTGACACATTAAAATTATTTTTAATTTAATGAAACAAATTAAGTTTACATGTAGTCTAAAAATATTCCCAATTTCATTCTATTTTATTATCATAATGTGCAATACTAACACAAGTTATTTTTAATATTGTAATTTTTTCATTCCGATTATAATGAGAAGAATATTAGTCTGTATACCTACATCATACATCATTTAAAATACTCTTTTTTATGAGAAAATTCCACGGTACCTCTCCATCTCATAAATCTTACATTTCGGTGTTTTTAATTTTCCATGGAAAAGAATATGTATAATGCCCGCTTAATACAAAAAGGCTTCTAATAAATGTGATGTAGCTATCATTAACCACACACATATTCACATACGCGCTAAGAATGAAAGAATACCATCTACTGTATATAAAGTTGAATAACATCAGTGTGTGCATGTCAAAAATAGCAAAAAAGTATACTTTATTACATTTTCACCCTACCCTGAAAAAAAGTGTATTTTACATGTAATTATAACTCTAAAAATTCTCTCTCTTTTTAAAGCTGACAACAAATAAATCAACTAACTATTTTAACTGGGTTGTTCTCTATAATCAAAAACCTGGTTTAAAGAAACGTGAGAATGTGTTAGTGACTCAGTGCATTGCCCTGTGAGAACTCTAACTGTTTAGACTTGATTCTTCATTAAATGCATTCTGAAACTTATTATATCTGTAGAGTAGCTTAAATGATCAATTCTTTGTTCTCTAAGGTGTATCATTTGTATAAATATTTTTCACATTCATTATATTTGTAAGATTTCTATTCTTTAAACTTTCTGTGATGTTGAGCAATGTTTGAGAAAATATTGGAACATTTCTTTCAGTGTAAGTTCCCCCATGTCCAATAAGATGTCTGCTATAACTAAAGGTATTGTCAGCACTCTACATTATTATAGTTTACTCAAAGTACTGTTGTGCATTTTAAGGCTAATACTTTGCATAAGCACTTCCATACTCATTACATTTATCTAATTTTTATCTAGTATGATTTCTTTAATGTTTAATAAGATTTGAACAGTTATTAAAGGCTTTGCCACAATTTTCACATTCGTAGAATTTTTCTCTTATATGAATTATTTTATGTATATTAAGGTGTGAGCACCGGGACAATGTTTTGCCACATTCCCACATTTGTATGGTTTCTCTCCTGTATGGATTCATTTATGTTGAGTGAGGTCTCTTAGCCAGGTAAAGGCTTTGTCACATTCTACACATTTTCAGGGTTTCTCTCCAGCATGAATTCTTTTATGTTGAGTAAGGGTTGAAATGTGGGTAGAGGCTTTGCCACATTCTTCACATTTGTAGGGTTTCTCTCCAGTATGGATTCATTTATGTCGAGTGAGGTCTCTTAGCCAGATAAAGGCTTTGCCACATATTTTTAGGGTTTCTCTCCGGTATGAATTATTTTATGTGTAGTAAGGGTTGAGGACTTGGTAAAGGCTTTTCCACATTCTGCATATTTGTAGGGTTTCTCTCCTCTATGAATTCTTTTATGTTGAGTAGGGTGTGTGCACCATGTAAAGGCTCTGTCACATTCTTCCCCTTTTGCAGGGTTTCACCACAGCATGAATTCTTTTATGTTGATTAAGGGTTGAAATGTGGGTAGAGGCTTTGCCACATTCTTCACATTTGTAGGGATTCTCTCCAGTATGGATTCTTTTATGTTGAGTAAGGATTGAAAACTGCTTAAAAGCTTTGCCACGTTCTTCACATTTGTAGGGTTTCTCTCCAGTATGAATTATTTTATGTTGAATATAGCAAGATATATCAGGAAAACATGTAGCATCCAAGAGCAGTGGAGTTAAAAATTATATTAGGCATATTATTTTGAAGTGAAAAATGTTATAATTCTTAAAATATAGTTTAAGTCAAAACTGTGACAAGAGACAAACAAGGGCATTAAATATAAAAAGTGGTCATTCACTGAGGGCTTATGAAAATAATACATATATGTGATATCTATATTTCTCTCACATCAAGGCTTTCAAATATATTTTAAATAGCATTGAAATAATTGAAGCAACACATAGACACCAAATAATAGGATATTTTGATACTCCAATTCCAATAATAAACCTGTCAAATTATTAATAAGAAAACAAAAGATTTGAAAACACTACAGAGCAATTAGACCTAACAGATGTATTGGAAACACTCTACACAATAATAGTAGAATATACAATCTTCTTGATAGCTCATAAAACGTTCTTCCTAAACAACTACCTGTTCAGCCACAAGTCTTACCCAATTTTAGAAAGTTGAAATTTTAAACACTTTAATTTTTGACTAGAATGGAATGAAACTGAAAATGAATAATAGAAGAAAAATAGAAAAATTCACAAATATAGGAAAATAAACAACACACTCTTGAATATGTTCTTCTTCAAGGGAAGTAGACCTAATGTTGTGAAGATGTCCAAATGGATCTACAGATTAAATGCAATTCCTTTCAAATTCTCAATTTCAATTTTTGAATAATAAAATAAACACCAAACTCTTCCTTCGGAAGTTTCATTAAATATAAATTGTTTAGACTCTCTAATGAAAAATAAGATGAATGTATCAATAAATACAAACAGAACCCTACAATATGCCACGTAAAAAAGCCTTCCTTTACCTCTAAAAAGTCAAACTAGTTGAAAGTAATTGTAAAAAAAAATCTACATAAAAAATAAACTGAGGATATTTTGGCCATAATTAAAGACAATACACTTTAAGTCAAAAACCTTCGAAAGTGACAAAGACTCTTATAAGGAAAAAATGGGTCATTTAGGAGAAATCTATGGCACAGAATACAATTAGACAGATATTATACATGGAATGTACATATTTTAGCATAGAGGTTTTAAAAAATATATTCTATATCAGGGCTTCTAAATATATTAAGAAAATATGAACAAAAGTATGGACAGAAGTGTGGCAAGAAACACCTAGCAACACACTCGTTATAGAGACTGCAAGACCTCACTTTCAATGGTGAATACAAAAATTTCACAGAAGATAAATAAGAAATCAGATAATGGGAAAAATTTGTAGACCAGTTACATGTCAAAGATGTTTACAGAGCTCTTCAGTAAAAAGCAACAGAATACACTATAGTTTCAATCATTCATGCTAAATGCTGTTAGGACACTTAAGTCTCATGAAGTTGAAGAAACCTAAAAACATACAACATATATTTTTTGACATAAATGAAGTGGAACTAGAAATCAAAAGCACAACTGAAACTGGCTAAAACAAAAATATGTCAAAATTAAACACACTCTTTAATGCATTCATGCTCAATGGTCAGATGATTTTAAAAAGTTAAGATGTCAATACTATCCACAGTGACATACAAATTTAATCAATGTCTATAATACTCCTATCATACTTCTTTTAAAGAAATATAAAAATAAATTCAAAAGTGTATTAGGACAATAAATAGCCAGACTGTTTTAGAAATACAAACAAGGAAGAATAGCACTTCTTGATGTAAAAACAAATCTACAGGAATAAAAAAAATGAGCTACTGGCACAAAGACAAAGAATGAGATGAAACAACAGAATGGAGAACCCAGAAATAAACTTCTGTGTCCATGACAAAACCATAGTTTATAGCCATGGAACTGAAAAAGAAAGAAATTTAACTTTTCCAGTGTCACTACTTAGTGGACGTGTGCGTTCTGTGGTTGTGTTCGGGCTCCCTCTGGCGGCCGCTTTTATACAAGGCAGAGGCGGGAGATCGCCAGAGCCCAGGAGCCTAGGGTTGCCGTGAGCTAGGCTGACGCCATGTCACTCGCTCTGGCCTGGGCGACAAAGTGAGACTCGCTCTCAAAAAATTAAATGAATGCATGCATGAATACATGAATGAATAAATAAATAAAAGTATGTTAAAAAATACATAGAGGGAGGGTTCTCTGCTTTAGCCATTATTGTGGTTCATCATTTCAGTGGTCTCAGAGCGGCCAAAAACAAGGCCTGTGGGGCCGGGGACCGCTCGCTCAGGAGTTTTAAGAAAAGATTTAACTCGTCTTGGGGACAGAGGCCAGACTACAAGTTTCCAAAATCAGGGGGTGGGGGGGAAGTTTTGAAAGGACACAAAATCTTTCTGTCCTTTATTTTTTTTCCCTCTCTCTAGACCATTCCCCCTATTACACTGTGAAATTCATGATGTGAGATAGTTGTGCCAGGGATGAACTTTGCGGTCGGCTATGTGAAGTAGGAAGGGTGTTTTATATGTTTCCAGGACATCGTAAAAAATTCAGCAGACTCATCTAGGATCATTAGGGAAATGAATGATTTTCCTCTCCTCAATGTGGAGCTACCACAACAAGCTGCAGGAGGACCGTCCCGGACACCTATCCACTGACAGAGGCCCCTGGGGAATGTGTGGCTCACCCTATTCATTTAGAAATGTATACTTTGGAATCAATAAAATTTCCCCCACCCGGGTTACTGTAGTCAAGTCCCTTCAATCCGATCGCTGAGGCCGTTCGGCCTCAGTCCACGACCAAGGAAGGGCGACTCTGTGACACCAAAGAGCGCGGTGCCCAAAAGGAATGAGGACAGACACCCACGTGCACGCACACAGACACACGGTCGAATACACTGTGTTCACCGTGTTTCTGACTCAGAGAAACTGGAAGACGGTTGGGAACATTCAAGATCGACTTTGCATTTCTTCCAGGACAGGAAGATTCACAGGAAGAGAAAATACATTGTTCTCGGCCTAGGATAAAAAGCCACAAGTTGTTGTAGAATTCATTCTGTGATTTAAATTTTTAAACGATATTCCATAGACCTAAAAACAACACAAAAAACCAAGATAAAACAGAAACAATTAAGAGAAACAAACAAAAAAAAAACCCGGGCAGAGGCCTACAGTGCGGGAGGGGAGGCAGGGAGGGAGCGGGAGGAGGTGCGCCTCCCTGGGACAACAGGGAGGGTGGGGTGGAGGGAGACACGCCGTAGGCTAGAGCATCCTCAGGGCTGGCGGGTCCAGGAAGAACCTTGTTCTACACCGCAGGAGATTTGAAAGCCGACCTCCACACCTGGGGTCCCCTCTTAAGCTCCCAACATCACCTGACTTTACCCATCCCCATGTCTGATCAAAGTGGTGACTAGGTGACACCTAACTACCGCTGCCAGTGTCAGCCAGACGAGAAGGGACCCCCTGACTGGGCTCACGGCGGATTTTTTTTTTTTTTTTTTTGTAAAGCTTGCTTCCATTTTCCACCTAGGTCTACAGGTATACCCGTTAAATGAGTGCTTGTATTGAGGAAACAGGAAGTATTTTTTTCCAGTCATTTATCTGGTCCTCAATCCTCATTATTTATCATCTCCCCCCCCACACACACACACACAGGTTGGTTCATCTCTGCAGAAAAGCTGCTGGAGATTGTTTATCCACAGAATGCTTTCTGTTGACAGTATCTAAGACAAGGAGTGCCACGCATTCTGCTCTAAGATTAAAATGGCATCTATCGGTATGGTCCTATTTTACTTCTCGTGTGGCTTTCATCAAAGCTGATCTTGACTTCCACAACGGAGACGAGTGGGTTTCTGTCGTGTTCGTGTAGTTCTGTAGGGCTGGTGCCTTCCCAGAAGCGATCATCTTCCTAAGTAGGCTATGTCCCAGGAACTTGGGAAAGTGCAAAGAGTGACTTGTCCACCACGCTTACAATAAAGGATGTATCTGAATCTGTGACTGGAAGGGGTCGGTATCTGACCAGAAAGCACTGCCAGAGGAGGAGACGTTTCATTTCTTTTCCTAAATTTTACCTGGCCATAGCAGATGTCTCTGTTTCCCTAGGACGTGGTATTTTTCCTCACAAGCAGTTTGAATGGCTCCAAGTGCCTCTAGACTGACTGCAAAGCAGAGACCCCACGATCTGCACCCGTTGGCTCTGTCCATCCAAGCACGGCCTCCACGGCTCTCCTCTGTGGGGTATAGACTCTCAGAGGTGGCACAGTATGGTGGGTAGGGGGACATGCTTTATTGGGAAAACTGAGAGTTTGAACCCCACCGTTTTATTTGTTAGCAACTCGAACTTTGTCAATTCCCATTGCCCTGCTGAGGCCCAGTCACCTAGAGGGTAGGAAATGCAATGGATAGATATCTCTCTCTGTCTCTGTCTCTCTGTCCTCTCTTTTTCTTTTCTTTTCTCTTGTTTTGGCAGGCTCTCACTCTGGTTCCCAGGCTAAAGGGCAGTGGCATCATCATAGCTCACTGGCACCTCAAACTCCTGGCCTCCGGCAGATCCTCTCACCCAGGCTTCCCAAAGTGCTAGGATGATGGAGTTCTTGTTTTTCTTTTTCTTTTTTTTTTTTTTTTTCATCTGATGTCTTTTAGGGTCATAGCCTCAGAAATTTAGATCTGTTCTTTGAACTCGTCCTAGGGGCTAATTGGGATTCGAATAGGTGGTCCTCGAAATTTCAGCGGTACTGCCAGGGAGGAGAGAAGGAGTGAAGAAGCAGCATCAGGCAAATAGGGTGGCACACGCCTGTAGTCCCAGAGACTCGTGAGGCTGAGGCAGGAGGATCGATGGAGCCAAGGTGTTTGAGGTTGCAGTGACCAAGGATGCAGTGTACCCTGTTCGATAGAGGGTGACAGACACTGTCCTTCCCTAAAAACTATATAAATATTAGGTACCCTGATAATTAAAAATTAAGCAAAAGCGGTGTGGCGAGGTGGCCCATGCCTATAATCCTAGCACTCTGGGAGGCCGAGGTGGATGGATTGCTCAAGGTCAGGAGTTCAAAACCAGCCTGAGCAAGAGCAAGACCGTCTCTACTATAAATAGAAAGAAATTAATTGGGCAACTAAACACACACACATAATAACCCGGGCATGGTGGTGCATGTCTGTAGTCCCAGCTACTAGGGAGGCTGAGACAGAAGGATCACATGAGCTTAGGAATTTGTGGTTGCTGTGAACTAAGCTGACCCCATACCACTCTAGCCCAGGCCCGAAAACTGAGACTCTGTCTCAAAAAAAAATAATCCAGGAAAAGGGACTTACCAGAAAAAGCAGGAGAGAGAGATAAAAATTTCTCCTTCTATATATGCTATAGACAGAATAAAAGAAATAAGCAGGGAGGGAGAGATAAAAATTTCTCTCAAGCCCAGCACACCTGTAACCCTAGCTGTCTGGGAGGCTGAAGCCGGAGGATTGCTCGAGGTCAGGAGTTCAAACCAGCCTGAGCAAGAGCAAGACACCATCTCTACGAAAAATAGAAAGAAATTAATTGGCCAAGTAATAGAGAGAGAGAGAAAAATTAGCCAGGCATGATGACACTGCCTGTAGTCCCAGCTACTTGGGAGGCTGAGGCAGGAGGATTGCTTGAGTCCAGGAGGTTGAGGTTGTTGTGAGCTAGGCTGACTCCATGGCACTCACTCTAGCCTGGGCAACAAAGTGAGACTCTGTCTCAAAAAAAAATGTCTCTCTCTCTCTCTCTCTATATATATATATATATATACACACACACATATATATTCTGAGGACTTTATTTATATATAAATATATATTTTTATGCACATAGAGAGAAATTATATATAGATAGAAATTTATATATATATAGAGAGAGATATGTGAATTTCTCTCTAAATATAATTTATCTCTTTCTCTCTCTAAATATATATATATATGGAGAGAGAGAAAGAAAGAGAAAGAGAGAGAAGTGGATATTACCATGAGGATGTTAGTGATTCTGGGGACCTTTTTTACTTTGTGGGCCACTGGACTCTGTGGAGGTCAGTGAAGAAAGATGGCCCAAATGAGAATAAGCGGTGTCTATGGGGCACTTGCTTGCCGTGCGTGTGCACCTGTGTGTAAATAAATAGCTAGACATTCATTTCTTGTCAAGAGTGTCAGTGTCACCACTGCCTCCGCCATCACCACCGACAGCGCTTAACGGCTCCTGGCCGGATAGTGGCCCAAGCGTGGTAGGGCAGGCTTGGCGGGGCGGCCGACCCCCGGTGGCTATAAAGGCGGTGGGTGCGGCATCACCAGGGTCAAGCGCAGACTTGGACAACTCCATCGCCCGGCCTAGAGAAAGGCGCCTTTATCATCTGGAGGAGAACCGACGCCTTTGGTGGATAGAGAGACATCACTCGGTGTTTTTATGGAGGCGATGACGGTGATGAAGAAGATGACAACTGCTCCCGCCCCTGCCCCCTCCCTCCCTTCCTCACCACCGCACCCTCCCTCCCCCCAACTTCCCACAACCCCTCCCTCACCCCCACCCCCTCCCCCCATCCCCCTCCCAACCCATCCCCCTCCCACCCCCCGCCGCCACTCCCTCCCCCGCCCTCTCCCCTCCCTCACCACCACTCCTCCCACCCCCCCTCCCACCCCCCCCTCCCTCTCCCCACCCGGCCACCACCCCTCACTCCCCCACCCCACCGCCCCCTCCCGCCTTCCCTCCCACCCCTCCCTCCACCCACCCTTCCCGCCCTCTCACCTCCCACCTCCGCCCCCTCCCCTCCCTCTCCCCACCCTCCCCGACCCCTCCACCACCCTTCCCTCCCTCTCCCCTCCCTCCCCCCACCCCCTTCCACCCACCACCCCTCACTCCCCACCACCCCCTGCCCCCTTCCACCCCCATCCCCTCCCACCCCCATCCCTCCCTCACCGCCGCCCCCTCCCTCTCCCCCACCCCTCCCTCCCCCCAACCTCCCACCTCCCACCCTCCAACCTCCCGCCCTATGCCTCCCCTCCCTCCCCCGACCTTCCCTCCACCCCTCCCCTCACCACCCCCTCCCCTCCCTCACCCCTCCCTCCTCCCACCACCCCCTCCCACCTTCCCTCCCACCCCTCCCTCCCACCACCCTTCCCGCCCTCTCCCCTCCCTCTCCCCACCCTGCCACCACCCCTCACTCCCCCACCCTCCCCACCACCCCCTCCCACCTTCCCTCCCACCCCTCCCTCCCACCTCCACCCCTCCCCTCCCTCTCCCCACCCTCCCTCCCCGACCCCTCCACCACCCTTCCCGCCCTCTCCCCCTCCCTCCCCTACCTCCCCCCACCCCTCCCTCCCCCCGCCCCCTTCCACCCACCCCTCCCTCAACACCACCCCTTCCCAGCCCCTCCTCCCATCCCTCTCCCCACCCCCTACCCCTTCCCACCCCAGCCCCCTCCCCTCCCACCGCCCCTCCCTCTCCCAACCTCCCGCCGCCCCCTCCCACCCCCCTCCCGCCCCCACCCCTCCCTCCTCCCACCACCCCTCCCTCCCCCCACCCCCACCCATCCCACCTCCCTCCCTCACCACCACCCCCTCCCGCCTTTCCTCCCACCCCCTCCCCTACCTCCCCCGCCCTTCCCGCTCCCACCCCTCCCTCCCTCTCCCCACCCTTCCTCCCCGACCCCTCCACCACCCTTCCCGCCCTCTCCCCTCCCTCCCCCTTCCACCCACCACCCCTCTCCCCTCCCTCCCCCACCCCCTTCCACCCACCACCCCACCGCCCCCTGCCCCCTCCCACCCCCTCCTGCCCCTCCCCTCCCGCCCCCCCACCCCTCCCTCCCCCAACCTCCCCCTACCACCCTCCAACCTCCCCCCTTCCATCTCCCACCCCTCCACCACCCTTCCCGCCCTCTCCCATCCCCCCCGCCCCTCCCTCCCCCCAACCTCCCACCTCCCCCTACCACCCTCCAACCTCCCAGTCCCACCCTCCCCCCTTCCCTCTCCCCGCCCTCCCGACCCCTCCACCACCCTTCCCGCCCTCTCCCCTCCCACCCCCTGCCCCCTCCCACCCCCTGCCCCCTCCCACCCCAGTCCCCTCCCCTCCCACCCTCCCACCGGCCTCCCTCACCACCGCCCCTTCCCACCCCCCTCCTCCCTCTCCCCACCCCCCCACCCCAGCCCCCTCCCACCCCCCCGCCACTCCCTCCCCACTCCCTCTCCCCTCCCTCACCACCACCCCTCCCGCCTCCCGCCTCCCTTCCCTCCCTCACCACCACCCCCTCCCGCCCCCGCCTCCACCCCTCCCACCACCCTTCCCGTCCTCTCCCCACCCTGCCACCACCCCTCACTCCCCCACCCCACCCCACCCTCCCGACCCTCCCCACCGCCCCCTCCCACCCCCTCCCGCCTTCCCTCCCACCCCCTCCCCTACCTCCCCCCACCCTTCCCGCCCTCCCGGACCCCTCCACCACCCTTCCCGCCCTCTCTCCTCCCTCCCCCACCCCCTTCCACCCACCACCCCTCCCTCCCCACCACCCCCTGCCCCCTCCCACCCCCACCCCTCCCTCCCCCCACCCCTCCCTCCCCCCAACCTCCCACCTCCCCCTCCCACCCTCCCCCCTCCCCTCTTCCCCCCACCCTCCTCCCTCCCTTCCCTCTCCCCACCCTCCCACCCCCCATCCCTCCCCCAACCTCCCACCGCCCCCTCCCACCCTATGCCTCCCCCCCACCCTCTCCCCTCCCTCCCTCCACCTTCCCTCCACCCCCTCCCCTCCCTCACCCACCCCTCCCTCCTCCCACCCCTCCCGCCTCCCTCCCATCCCTCCCTCACCACCACCCCCTCCCGCCCCCGCCTCCACCCCTCCCGCCCTCTCCCCACCCTGCCACCACCCCACCCTCGCCACCGCCCCCTCCCACCCCTTCCCCTACCTCCCCCCACCCCTCCCTCCACCCGCCCTTCCCATCCCTCTCCCCACCCTCCCTCCCCAACCCTTCCCGCCCTCTCCCCTCCCTCACCCCACCCCCTCCCACCCTCCAACCTCCCGCCTCCCAATCCCACCCTCCCCTCTCACCCCCCACCCTCCCCTCCCTACCCCCCGCCCTCCCTCTCCCCACCCTCCCGCCACCCCCTCCCTCCCCCAACCTCCCACCGCCCCCTCCCGCCCTATGCCACCCCTCCCACCACCGCCCCTCCCGCCTCCCCGCCCCTCCAGCCCCCCCTCCCCTCCCTCTCCCCACCGCCTGCCCCCTCCCGCCCCCTGCCTCCCCTCCTTCCCCCGTCCTCTCCCCTCCCTCACCACCGCCCTCTCCCGCCTCCCCTCCCTCCCCGCCACTCCAGCCCCCTTCCAGCCCTGGCCCCTCCCACCCCCGCCCCCTCCTGCCCTGGCCTCCCCTCCCTCATTGCCACCCCCTCCCTTCCCTCTCCTCACACTCCCGCCCACCCCTAACCCTAACCCTAACCCCCTCCCGCCACCGCCCCTCCCACCACTGCTGCCTACACAGGTAGGATAATGAATTAAAATCTTAATCTAACCGCCCCCCCACCCAAGCAGGCTCCATGGACCCATTCCCCCGGACCCTAGAAAGAGCCTAAAATGCAGATTTGTTGCCCATGCAAAGGCAGGTCAGAACTGGCCGGTCACGTCCCCTTCTTTCTCGAAGATGTCCTTTGTAACATTAGTGTCATTCAAGTTGGTATTCAATGCCCCACTAGTAAAATTCAGTGGCTTAAAAAAGAAGGAAGGAAGGAAGGAAGGAAGGGAAAAGAGGCCGGGATGGCGTGGTGGCTCATGCCTGTGATCCTAGCACTCTGGGGGACTGTGGTGGGCAGATCATTGGAGCTCAGGAGTTCCAGCTTAGCCTGACCAAGAGCAAGACCCCATCTCTACCAGAAAGAGAAAGAAATTAATTGGCTAAGTAAAAATATGTATCTATAGAAAAAATTAGCCAGGCACGGTGGCTCATGCCTGTAGTCCCAGCTACTCTGGAGGCTGAGACAGAAGGATCACTTGAGCGCAGGAGTTTGAGGTTGCCATGAGCCAGGCTGACGCCACAGCACTCTAGGCCGGGCAACACAGTAAAACTCCATCTCTCAAGAAAAAGGGTGAGGGCAGTGGCTCACCCCTGTAATTCTAGCTCTCTGGGAGGCCAAGACCGGCGGATTGCTCAAGGTCAGGAGTTCGAAACCAGCCTGAGCAAGAGCGAGACCTCGTTTCTACTATAAATAGAAAGAAATTAATTGGACAACTAATATATAGAGAAAAAATTAGCCGGGCATGGTGGCCCATGCATGTAGTCTCAGCTACTCGGGACGCTGAGGCAGGAGGATCGCTTGAGCCCAGGAGTTTGAGGATGCTGTGAGCTAGGCTAACGCCACGGCACTCACTGTAGCATGGGCAACAAAGCGAGACTCTGGCTCACAAAAAAAAAAAAAAAAAAAAAAAAAAGAAAAAGACAGCAAAAAAGAAAGGAAGAAAGAGAAAGAAAGAAAGAAAGAAAGCAAGAAAGCAAGAAAGAAAGAAAGAAAGAAAGCAAGAAAGCAAGAAAGAAAGAAAGAAAGAAAGAAAGAAAGAAAGAAAGAAAGAAAGAAAGAAAGAAAGAAAGAAAGAAAGAAAGAGTCATACTGAGAATATTGATCCAAGAGCGACACCTAGCGACCATATATAGCCACCACCATCTACCGCCCACTTTGCCAGAGACATCTGGTCGCCCTCAAGGCACTGTGGCAACGGAGGCCGAGGGCAACATGGAGTCGACTTGGGGGGGGGGCCAGGCGTCCGCAGCAGCCGATTCCCAGGCAGGCACACGAGCCGAGCCCAGGACGTCGTTCTCAGCGCCATGAAAGGCAGCGGGAGCGAGAAAATCATGACAAAGTGACAGCAGCTCCCTTTGTAGCTCATCAGCACGGCGATCGCTTGTTCCCACGCACGTGTGATCCGCGCCTCCTAGTGTGTCGGCACATCCCCCGTGTGACGTGAAGCGAGGGGTGAAGGGGAACAGGGGGGTAGGAGAAGGAAAGGAAAAGATACATCCAATGAAAGGGGAAAAAAGGAAAGTCACACGTGGGTCAGGTAGTAACAGCAAATCAACAAGCTGCGGACAGCAACTCCCGGAGGAACACAGCCCGAGAAGCGCCCGCGCTGCCAAAATAGCGATCCGAGGGCGACCCCTGGCGGCGGTGACAACATGGACACTCAATGTGTCCCACCGGCTGTCGCAGAGCGAGCGGACTTCTGGTCGATCCACCGGCTCAGAGGCACTCCAGTCCCGGTGATCGTTGCCTGCGAGGGAGGGGCGGGGAGGGGAGAAAAACATTCAAGTCATCCCAGGTCGCATTAGGATTCCTGAGGGTGATGATTTCGCGTGCACGTGTGCCCCGTGACCCGTGTGTTTGGAACAAAAAGGAAGGAAAAAAGGGCGGTGGGGAGTAAAGAATGGGAGAGCCAGAGCGAGAACGGAAGAAAAAGAGAGAAAGAGAGAGAGAGACAAGGAAAGAAAGAGACAGAGCGAGAGAGAGAAACAGAGAAAGAGAGAGAGAGAGAAAGAAAGAAAGAAAGAAAGAAAGAAAGAAAGAAAGAAAGAAAGAAAGAAAGAAAGAAAGAAAGAGAAAGAAAGATTGCTCATTGATCATAACCAGTTACAGATCCCTTTGTTCCTTCTCGACTCCCACTGCTCCACTTGACCAGGCTAAAATAAAATCAAATAAAATAAATTCATTGGTGAGAGAGAGAGAAAAGGAGGGAGGGAATAAGCAGCATCAGGCAAGTATGGTGGCACACCCATGTAGTCCCAGCGACTCGTGAGGCTGAGGCAGGAGGATCGATGCAGCCCAGGTGTTTGAGGTGGCAGTGACCAAGGATACAGTGTACCCTGTTCGATATACAGAGGCAGACCCTGTCACTCACCTGAAAACTATACAAATATTAGGTACCCTAATAATTAAAAATTAAGCAAAAGGGGTTGGGCATGGTGGCCCATGCCTATAATCCTAGCAGTCTGGGAGGCCTAGGCGGGTGGATTGCTCAAGGTCAGGAGTTCAAATCCAGCCTGAGCAAGAGCAAGACCCTCTCTACTATTAATAGAAAGAAATTAATTGGCCAAGTAAACACACACACACACATAATAAGCCGGGCATGGTGGTCCATGTCTGTAGTCCCAGCTACTCGGGAGGCTGAGATAGAAGGATCACTTGAGCCCAGGAGTTGGACGTTGCCATGAGCCAGGCTGACTCCACAGCACTCTAGGCCGGGCAACACAGTGACACTCCATCTTTCAAGAAAAAGACAGCAAAAAAGAAAGGAGGAGAGACAGAAAGAGAGAGAGAGAGAACAAAGAAAGAAAGAGAGAGAGAGAGAAAGAGAAAAAGAAAGAAAGAAAGAAAGAAAGAAAGAAAGAAAGAAAGAAAGAAAGAAAGAAAGAAAGAAAGTCATACTGAGAATATTGATCCAAGAGCGACACCTAGCGACCATATATAGGCACAACCATCTACGGCCCAATTCGCCAGAGACATCGACCTCAAGGCACTGTGGCAACGGAGGCCAAGGGCAACATGGAGAACAGAAGAAAAAGACAGAGAGAGAGAGAGAGGAAGAGAGAGAGAGAGAGAGAAAGAGAGAGAGAGGAAAGAGGCAGGGCCCTCTCCTCCCATTCCATGCCCACTGTGAGAGAGAGAGAGAGAGAGAAGGAAAGAGAGAGAGAGAGAGAGAGAAACAGAGAGAGAGAGAGAGAGAAGAAAGAAGAAAGAAAGAAAGAAAGAAAGAAAGAAAGAAAGAAAGAAAGAAAGAAAGAAAGAAAGAGAGAAAGAAAGAAAGAAAAGAAAGATTGCTCATTGATCATAACCAGTTACAGATCAGTTTGTTCCTTCTTGACTCCAACTGCTCCACTTGACCAGGCTAAAATAAAATCAAATAAAATAAGGCCGGGCACGGTGGCTCATGCCTGTAATTCTAGCTCTCTGGGAGGCAGAGGCGGGGGGATTGCAAGAGGTCAGGAGTTCCAAACCAGCTTGAGCAAGAGTGAGACCCCGTCTCTACTATAAATAAAAAGAAATTAATTGGCCAACTAATATATATAGAAAAAATTAGCCGGGCATGGTGGCACATGCCTGTAGTCCCAGCCACTTGGGAGGCTGAGGCAGAAGGATTGCTTGAGCACAGGAGTTTGAGGTTGCTGTGAGCTAGGCTGACGCCATGGCACTCATTCTAGCCTAGGCAACAAAGCGAGACTCAGGCTCAAAAAAAAAAAAAAAAAAAAAAAAAAGAAAGGAGGAGAGAGAGAGAGAGAGAGAAAGAAAGAAAGAAAGAAAGAAAGAAATACAGAAAGAGTCATACTGAGAATATTGATCCAAGAGCGACACCTAGCGACCATACATAGCCACCACCATCTAGGGCCCAATTAACCAGAGGCAACGGAGGCCGAGGGCAACATGGAGTCGACCTGGGATGGGGGGGGCATGGCGTCCGCAGCAGCCGATTCCCTGGCAGGCACATGAGCCGAGCCCGGGACGTCGTTCTCAGCGCCGTGAAAGGGAGCGGCAGCGAGAAAATCATGACAAAGTGACAGCAGCTCCCTTTGTAGTTCATCAGCACAGCGATCGCGTGTTCACACGCACGTGTGATCCGTGCCTCCTAGTGTGTCGGCACATCCCCCGTGTGACGTGAAGCGAGGGGTGAAGGGGAACAGGGGGGTAGGAGAAGGAAAGGAGAAGATCCATCCAATGAAAGGGGAAAAAAGGAAAGTCACACGGGGGTCAGGTAGTAAGAGCAAATCAACAAGCTGCGGACAGCAACTCCCGGAGGAACACAGCCCGAGAAGCGCCCGCGCCGCCAATATAGCGATCCGAGGGCGACCCCTAGCGGCGGCGACAACATGGACACTCAATGTGTCCCGCCGGCTGTCCCAGAGCGAGTGGACATCTGGTCGATCCACGGGCTCAGAGGCACGCCAGTCCCGGTGATCGTTGCCTGCG
>NC_134134.1:6095000-6120000 GCF_040939455.1 Microcebus murinus
ACTCAGTCTCAAAAAAAAAAAAAAAAAAAGAGAGAAAGGAGGATAGAGAGAGAGAAAAGAAAGAAAGAAAGAGAGAAAAGAGAGAAAGAAAGAAAGAAACAAAGACAGAAAGAAAGAAAGACAGAAAGAAAGAAAGATTGCTCATTGATCATAACCAGTTACAGATCCCTTGGTTCCTTCTCGACTCCCACTGCTCCACTTTACCAGGCTAAAATAAAATCAAATAAAATAAGGCCAGGCGTGGTAGCTCACACCTGTAATCCTAGCACTCTGGGAGGCCAAGGCGGGCGGATTGCTCGAGGTCAGGAGTTCGAAACCAGCCTGAGCAAGAGCGAGACCCGGTCTCTACTATAAATAGAAAGGAATAAATTGGCCAACTACTATGTATATAGAAAAAATTAGCCGGGCATGGTGGCACATGCCTGTAGTCCCAGCTACTTGGGAGGCTGAGGTAGGAGGATTGCTTGAGACCAGGAGTTTGAGGTTGCTGTGAGCTAGGCTAACGCCATGGCACTCACTCTAGCCTGGGCAACAAAGTGAGACTCTGTCTCAAAAAAAAAAAAAAATCAAATAAAACAATGAGAGAGAGAGAGAAAAAGAGGGAGGGAAGAAGCAGCATCAGGCAAGTATGGTGGCACACACCTGTAGTCCCAGTGACTCGTGAGGTTGAGGCAGGAGGATCGATGGAGCCCAGGTGTTTGAGATTGCAGTGACCAAGGATACAGTGTACCCTGTTCGATAGACAGAGGCAGACCCTGTCACTCACCTGAAAACTATACAAATATTAGGTACCCTAATAATTAAAAATTAAGCAAAAGGGATTGGGCATGGTGGCCCATGCCTATAATCCTAGCAGTCTGGGACGCCTAGGCGGGTGGATTGCTCGAGGTCAGGAGTTCGAAACAAGCCTGAGCAAGAGCCAGACCCCGTCTCTACTATAAATAGAAAGAAATTATTTGGCCAACTAATATATATAGAAAAAAGTAGCCAGGCATGGTGGCACATGCCTGTAGTCCCAGCCACTTGGGAGGCTGAGGCAGAAGGATTGCTTGAGCCCAGGAGTTTGAGTTTGCTGTGAGCTAGGCTGACGCCATGGCACTCATTCTAGCCTAGGCAACAAAGTGAGACTCAGTCTCAAAAAAACAAAAAAAAAAAAAAAGAAAGGAGAGAGAGAGAAGAAAGAAAGAAAGAAAGAAAGAAAGAAAGAAAGAAAGAAAGAAAGAAAGAAAGAAAGAAAGAGAGAGAGAAAGAGAGAGAGAGAAAAAAGAAAGAAACAAAGACAGAAAGAGTCATACTGAGAATATTGATCCAAGAGCAACACCTAGCGAACATATATAGCCACCACCATCTACGGCCCAATGCACCAGAGGCAACGGAGGCCAAGGGCAACATGGAGTCGACTTGGGAGGGGGGGGGGCATGGCAGGCACACGAGCCGAGCCCAGGACGTCGTTCTCAGCGCCGTGAAAGGGAGCGGGAGCGAGAAAATCATGACAAAGTGACAGCAGCTCCCTTTGTAGCTCATCAGCACAGCGATCGCGTGTTCACACGCACGTGTGATCCCTGCCTCCTAGTGTGTCGGCACATCCCCCATTTAACGTGAAGCTAGGGGGGTTTGGCTCCTGTTGCCCCCTGCACCCAACTGGTCTTACTGGACAATTTTCCTGTGTCTTCCGTTAGTACCAAATGTTCTGCTCCTGTATCTATGAGGAAGCTGACTGGGTTCCCCTCCACTTGCTAAGTTACCCTAGGTTTGGGAAGGGGGACCTAACCCCATCTTCCCTATTCGTCTATCACCTGTCCTGCAACCATGACTTTTTCAGGACCTCCAAGTCTTCGCCCCCCTCTCTTTTGGGGCACTCTCAGGTCCAATGTCCATGCTCTTTGCAATTGGCACATTGATCCTTGCCTAGCCTTTCCCGCCGGGGCCTTTCCCTATCCTCTGACCCTATCTGCCCCCCTCTTGTGGCGGCTAGCAAGATTTTAGCCATCTCTGTTTGCTTTCTGTGCTTCCTCAGCTTGGAATTTTCTATCTTCTATCCTGATCCTCTCTAACCTCTCTTCTAGCGTCTCTCTATTGTTATAGACCTTCTCTGCCACTTCTAACAGGTCCTGCAGAGTCTTCTCGCCCAATCTATCTATTCTCTGCACCTTGCGCCTAATGTCGGGGGGCCACCTGATTGACAAACACCATCATAACAGCTGCCTTACTCTCCTCCATTGTGGGATCTATGGGGGTGTACTGCCGGAAGGCCTCTATGATCCTCTCTAAGTATGCTGCCGGGCTCTCTGGCGCCTGACGAACATCTCCTACCTTGGCCAAATTGGTCGGCTTTCGCACCGCCATACGGAGACCGGCCATCAGAGTCTGGCGGTAGACCCGGAGACGCTCCCTACCTTCAGCCTCATTGTAGTCCCAAAGCGGCCGTTCAAGGGGAAAAGTTTGGTCGATGGTTGGTGGGTTTGTAGTAGGTCTGCCGTCCTCCCCGGAACCAGCTTCCGCGCCTCCCCCTGAATCCTTTCTCTTTCCTCCGTTGTGAAGAGCACCTTAAGCAGCTGCTGGCAGGCATCCCAGGTGGGCTGATGAGTAAAAAGAACAGAGTCTAAAAGATTAATTAGGTCTCTCAGATTCTCGGAGATTGGAGTCCGGCAACACTGGCGTCCCAACGGACCGCGTGCCCTCACCTTTCTGGCCTCTTTAACTGCCAGAACTTCTGTCTTTCCCCTCGGGGCAGGTAGGAGGGCCTTCAGCCAGGGTGGCGGGTCTAGAACCAAGTCTTGCCAGACCACGATATAGGGGATCTGATCAGGATGGCCGTGGTGGCCAGATACCACCCCTTTTACTTTTTCGATCAAGGAGGCATCAAACGAGACCTACCGGGGCCACCCCACTCCAAACGTGGGCCACTCGGCCTCACAAAGGGTAAAAAACTTTCCCTTCTTGACCTCCAGGGACAGGTAGTGTGCCCTTGCCCTGAGATCCTTAAAATGGCTCACCAGGATGGACAACGGCGTTGTTAGAGCCTGTCCCATGGCTAGTCGATAATAGGCAGATGTGCAAACCGATATTCCGCAGTTGGGGCACTGGGGATAAGGATCAGAATCCCTAGCCTTTCACACTCCCTACGGAAGTAACGGCCGTGCCCCTCCCGCATAGCCACTCCTGGCACGGGCGGCAGGAGATACACTGTGTGCTGCCAGCCCATGCAGGGGAATACTCACCTGGAGGTTCTAGTCGCCCCTGCGGATCTTTTCGTGGGTCCCCTGATTCCACAGCCCCAGCCTGAAAACCCATGCAACCCTGATGGATTCTCGGACTGAAACCATAGAACCCAGAGACCCCAACAAGCCAATGAGAGATGTCACACTCACTCACACACACACACAGAAAGCCAGCGACCAACAAAGCAGACAACAGGCCGGGCGCGGTGGCTCACGCCTGTAATCCTAGCACTCTGGGAGGCCGAGGCGGGCGGATTGCTCAAGGTCAGTAGTTCAAAACCAGCCTGTTACCTGCTAGAAGCAAACTTGAAAAAAAAAAAAAATGAAAAAACAAAACCAGCCTGAGCGAGACCCCGTCTCTACCATAAAAATAGAAAGAAATTAATTGGCCAACTAATATATATATATATATAAAAATCAGCCGGGCATGGTGGTTTGTGCCTGTAGTCCCAGCTACTCGGGAGGCTGAGGCAGGAGGATCGCTTGAGCCCAGGAGTTTGAGGTTGCTGTGAGCTAGGCTGACGCCACGGCACTCACTCTAGCCTAGGCAAGAAAGCGAGACTCTGTCTGTCTCAAAAAAAAATAAAATAAAATAAAAAAATAAAAAAAAAAATAAAAAAAAGAAAGAATGCTCTTGTCCATTCTCTAGCAAAAAAAAAAAAACAAAAAAAAATAAAAAAAAATAAAAAAAAAATAAAATAAAAAAAAAATAAAAACAAAGCAGACAACAGACAAGTGGACAGTGAAGTAAACAGACAACCTAACCTAGTCCGGACCTACTCCCCGGTCTCCTCCTGACCGAGCCCTAGGCTACAAGGTCAGCTCCAGAGTCAAAACGGGGCCGGAGGACGTCTCCGCCTGGCTCCTACCGGCGACCCAACAGCGAGTCCGCCTCGGTCCTGTGCCGGCGTCCTGATCCGGGGCCCTGCAAGGGGATTCCGCGTCCCTTGCCCAACACCACACCCGGCTAGTCCGGGGAGGATTTTCACACTCCTCCCTCAGCCCTGAGTTCTACCCGGTAGTCTGTGGGGAAGGCAGATCCGGGACGAGCCCCCAAATGTTAGGGACCGACCTTCCACAGCCCCACCGGACAGAAAAGCAGAGACATCGAGGATGCGATCACACAAGAGGAGGTTTATTTTCTGGCTAGCCAGGGTCCGAGCCCCAGAGCACGCACGCAGTGGCCACTCTCACAGGCAAAACCCCGACCGGAAATACGGCATGCCTTTTATCCCCAGGGTGCATGAGCTGCGCACAAGCCGACTGCGCATGCATCATGCGTTGACCTTTAAAATGATTGGTTGCCCACTATCGCCTTTTGAAATAATTGGCGGGTTGGTTGCCGTCTATTGCCTGATAGGCCAGTCGCCCGTGCTTCAATGACCTCATCCCATAATTCCCCTCACAGCGGTGTAGCAAGCAAGCAATGACCAGAAGCAAAGGTTTGCGGTTAGCTCATTGCCCCACCCAAGTAAATTCACGACAATTGGAAGAATTCCTCTGCCCTTCCTCTGTCCTACAAATTCCTCTGCCCTACACCAGCACACCTATAATCCTAGCTCTCTGGGAGGCTGAGGCGGGAGGATTGCTGGAGGTCACGAGTTCAAACCAGCCCGAGCAAGAGCAAGACCCCATCTCTACTATAAATAGAAAGAAATTAATTGGCCCATTAATATATATAGAAAGAAAAATTAACCGGGCATGGTGGTGCATGCCTGTAGTCCCAGCTACTTTGGAGGCTGAGGCAGGAGGATTGCTTGAGCCCAGGAGGTTGAGGTTGCCATGAGCTAGGCTGAGGCCATGGCACTCACTCTAGCCTGGGCAACAAAGTGAGACTATCTCTCAAAAATTAAATGAATGCATGCATGCATGCATGCATGAATGAATGAATGAATGAATGAATGAACGAACGAAGGAAAAAATAAATAAATAAATAAATGTATGTTAAAATACACATAAAGGGAGGGTTCTCTGCTTTAGCCATTATTGTGGTTAATCATTTCTCTGGTCTCAGCTCTGCCAAAAAGAAGGCCTGTGGGGCTGGGGACCGCTCGCTCAGAAGTTATAAGAAAAGATTTAACTCCTCTTGTAGATAGAGGCCAGACTACAAGTTTCCAAAATCAGGGGGTGGGGGGAAGTTTTAAAAGGACACAAAATCTCTCTGTCATTTATTTTTTTTCCCCTCTATCTAGACCATTCCCCCTATTACACTGTGAAATTCATGATGTTAAATAGTTGTGCCTGGGAGGAACTTTGTGGTCGGCTATGTTAAGTAGGAAGGGTGTTTTATATGTTTCCAGGACATCATAAAAAATTTAGCAGACTCATCTAGGATCATTAGGGAAATGAATGATTTTCCTCTCCTCAATGTTGAGCTACCACAACAAGCTGCAGGAGGACCGTCCCGGACACCTATCCACTGACAGAAGCCCCAAGGGAATGTGTGGCTCACCCTATTCATTTAGAAATGTATACTTTGGAATCCATAAAATTTCCCCGACCCGGGTTACTGTAGTCAAGTCCCTTCAATCCGATCGCTAAGGCCGTTCGGCCTCAGTCCACGACCTAGAAAGACCGACTCTGTGAGACCAAAGAGCCCGGTGCCCAAATGGAATAAGGACAGGCACCCACGTGCACCCACACAGACACACGGTCGAATACACCGTGTTCACCGTGTTTCTGACTCAGGGAAACTGGAAGATGGTTTGGAACCGTCACGATCAACTTGCGTTTCTTCCAGGACAGGAAAATTCACAGGAAGAGAAAATACATTGTTCTCGGCCTATGATAAAAAGCCACAAGTGGTTCTAGAATTGATTCTGTGATTTAAATTTTTAAAAGATATTCCATAAACCTAAAAAAAACCCCACAGCAGATTCCAAAGCGGACCTCCACACCAGGGGTGGGGGTGGGGGGTCCACTCTTAAGCTCCCAACATCACCTGACTTTACCCATCCCCATGTCTGATCAAAGTGGCGACTAGGTGACACCTAACTACCGCTGCCAGTGTCAGCCAGACAAGAAGGGACCCTCTGACTGGGCTCACAGCGATTTATTTATTTATTTATTTTTGGTAAAGCTTGCTTCCATTTTCCACCTAGGTCTACAGGTATACCCTTTAAATGAATGCTGGTATTGAGGAAACAGGAAGTATTTTTTTTCAGTCATTTATCTGGTCCTCAATCCTCATTATTTATCATCTCCCCCCCCCCCCACACACACACACACAGGTTGGTTCTTCTCTGCAGAGAAGCTGCTGGAGATTGTTTATCCCCCGAATGCTTTCTGTTGACAGTATCTAAGACGACAAGCAGTACCAGGCATTCTGCTCTAAGATTAAAATTGCATCTATCAGTATGGTCCTATTGTACTTCTTGTGTTGGTTCAGTGGGTTTCATAAAAGCTGATCTTGACTTCCACTACAGAGATGAGTGGGTTTTTGTTGTGTTTGTGTAGTTCTGTAGGGCTGGTGCCTTCCCAGAAGCGATCATCTTCCTAAGTAGGCTATATCCCACGAACTTGAGAAGGTGCAAAGAGTGACTTGTGGACCACGCTTCCATTAAAGGATGTATCTGAATCTGTGACTCCAAGGGGTCGGTATCTGACCAGAAAGCACTGCCAGAGGAGGAGACGTTTCATTTCTTTTCCTAAATTTTACCTGGCCATAGCAGATGTCTCTGTTTCCCTAGGATGTGGTATTTTTCCTCACAAGCAGTTTGAATGGCTCCAAGTGCCTCTAGACTGACTGCAAAGCAGAGACCCCACGATCTGCACCCGTTGGCTCTGTCTATCCAAGCACGGCCTCTACGGCTCTCCTCTGTGGGGTATAGACTGTCAGAGGTGGCACAGTATGGTGGGTAGGGGGATATGCTTTATTGGGAAAACTGAGAGTTTGAACCCCAACGTTTCATTTGTTAGCAACTCGAACTTTGTCAATTCACATGGCCCTGCTGAGGCCCAGTCACCTAAAGGATAGGAAATGGAATGGATAGATTCATCTCTCTCTCTCTCTCTCTCCCTCTGTCTCTGTCTATGTCTCTTTCTCTCTCTCTCTCTCTCCTCTCTTTTTCTTTTCTTTTCTCTTCTTTTGGCAGGCTCACACTCTGGTTCCCAGGCTAAAGGGCAGTGGCATCATCATAGCTCACTGCCACCTCAAACTCCTGGCATCCAGTGATCCTCTCACCCAGGCTTCCCAAAGTACTAGAAACATGAAGTTCTTGTTTTTGTTTTTCGTTTTTTTTTTTTTTTTTCATCTGATGTCTTTTAGGGTCATAGCTTCGGAAATGTAGATCTGTTCTTAGAACTCATTCTGGGGGCTAATTGGGATTCTAATAGCTGCACCTCAGAATTTCAGCAGTATTGCCAGGGAGGGAGGGAGGGGTGGAAGGAGTGAAGAAGCAGCATCAGGCAAATATGGTGGCACAGGCCTATAGTCCCAGAGATTCGTGAGGTTGAGGCAGGAGGATCGATGGAGCCCAGGTGTTTGAGGTTGCAGTGACCAAGGATGTAGTGTACCCTGTTCGATAGAGGGAGACAGACCCTGTCCTCCCATGAGAAGTATACAAATATTAGGTACCCTAATAATTAAAAATTAAACAAAAGGGGTTGGGCGCGGTGGCCCATGCCTATCATCCTAACACTCTGGGAGGCCGAGGTGGATGGATTGCTCAAGGTCAGGAGTTCAAAACCAGCCTGAGCAAGAGCAAGACCCTCTCTATTATAAATAGAAAGAAAATAATTGGCAAACTAAACACACCAAAACACACACACACACACACACACACACACACAATAAGCCGGGCATGGTGGTGCATTTCTGTAGTCCCAGCTACTCTGGAGGCTGACACAGAAGGATCACTTGAGCCCACGAGTTTGAGGTTGCTGTGAGCTAAGCTGACGCCATAGCACTCTAGCCTGGGCACTAAAAGTGAGACTCTGTCTAAAAAAAAAAAATTAAGGACAAAGGACTTACCAGAAAAATCAGGGAGGGAGAGATAAAAACTTCTTTCACTCTCTCTCTCTCTCTGGGAAGGAAAGATTAAAAGAGATAAGCAGGGAGGGAGAGGTAAAAATTTGTCTCAGGCCCAGCACACCTGTAATCCTAGCTCTCTGGGAGGCTGAGGGGGGAGGATTGCTCAAGGTCAGGAGTTCAAACCAGCCTGAGCAAGAGTAAGACCCCCATCTCTACTGTAAACAGAAAGAAATTAGGCCGGGTGAAGTGGCTAACGCCTATAATCCTAGCTCTCTGAGAGACCGAGGCCGGAGGATTGTGCAGGGTCAGGAGTTCGAAACCAGCCTGAGCAAGATTGAGACCCCGTCTCTACTATAAATAGAAAGAAATTAATTGGCCAACTAATACATATAGAAAAAATTAGCCGAGCATGGTGGCACATGCCTCTAGTCCCAGCTAATTGGGAGGCTGAGGCAGCAGGATGCTTGAGTCCAGGAGTTTGAGGTTCCTGTGAGCTAGGCTGATGCCACGACATTCACTGTAGCCTAGGCAACAAAGCAAGACTCTGTCTCAAAAAAAAAAAAAAAGAAAAGAAAAAAAAGAAATTAATTGGCCACCTAATATATATAGAAAGAAAAATTAGCAGGGCATGGTGACACATGCCTGTAGTCCCAGCTACTCGGGAGGTTGAGACAGAAGGATCACTTCAAGCCAGGATTTTGAGGTTGCTGTGAGCTAAGCTGATGCCATAGCACTCTAGCCTGGGCACCAAAAGTGAGACTCTATCTCAAAAATAAAAATCAAAGAAAAGGGACTCTCCAGCAAAAGCAGTGAGGAAAGATAAAAATTTCTCTCTCTCTCTCTCTATATATATATATATATGCTATATTCAGAGTAAAAAATTTAAGCAGGGAGGGAGGGAGAAAAATTACTCTCTCTGTCTCTCTCTTTATTTATATATATATATATATACATACATATATATATATCTGCTATAGACAGAATAAAAGAGATAAGCAGTGAGGGAGAGATAAAAATTACTCTCTCTCTCTCTCTTTATATATATATATATATATATATATATATATATATCTGCTATAGACAGAATAAAAGGGATAAGCAGGGAGGGAGAGAGAAAAATTTCTCTCTCTCTTTGTCTCTCTCTCTCTCTCTCTCTCTCTCTCTCTCTCTATATATATATATATATATATATATATATATATATATATGTCTGCTATAGACAGAATAAAAGACATAAACAGGGAGGGAGAGATAAAAATTTCTCTCAGGCCCAGCACACCTGTAATCCTAGCTCTCTGTGAGGCCGAGGTTGGAGGATGGCTCGAGGTCAGGAGTTCAAACCAGCCCAAGCAGGACCAAGACACAATCTCTACTATAAATAGAAAGAAATTTTTTGCCCAAGTAATATATATATAGAAAGAAAAATTAGCCGGGCGTGGTGGCACATGCCTGTAGTCCCAGCCTCTTGGGAGGCTGAGACAGGAGGATTGCTTGAGCCCAGGAGGTTGAGGTTGCTGTGAGCTAGGCTGACGCCACGGCATTCACTCTAGCCTGGGCAACAAAGTGCGACTCTGTCTCAAAAAAATAAAAATCTAAATAGATAAAAGGAAAAGTGAACAGAATTATAAAAACTTGAAAAGTAGGGGAAAGCTTACAGAATAAATAAGGACACAAAGAAAGGAAATATCTGTGTATAGTCATTGCAGTGTGTTTGTGTTTTAAATCGTGGTGTTACAAAGGAGTCCAAAAGTTAAAAACTATGGAAAACTCTAGGAAGTGACAACACTGACAGTAAGCTAAGATTCAGGTATTATTGGAGAAAGACATTTCTGAAGATAAATTGACGGTGGCCTAGGTGTCCAGGGCTTATAAAACCTACAGTAGTGATTGGTCAAATCCCAGGCCATCACATTCACTGACCCATGACTACTAACTCACAGACTCACCCAGGGCCACCTCCCACCCTGCGAGCTCCATTCAAGGTAAGTGCCCTCGACAGGTGTCCCACTACACAGAAACCTATTATACCGCATTTCTTCAATTATTATAAGTAGCTGCACATTTCTTTGGACCATAGGTGTACAATACACCTCCAGGCCTAGGTAGAGGGTGGGAGAGGAGGGAAGGGGCCAATCTTCATTTATTATTGGGTAACATGGAGGCAGGGGAGGCACTTTTCTCCCCGTCCTCCTCCTACTCCTCCTTTCTCCCCTTCTACCTTGTTTTGCTTCTTCCTTCCTTTTCCTGTATTCCTCTCCCAGTTCCCCCCTTCCATTGCCTTGATAGATTTGGATCAGATGTAGACATTTTCTAGGTCGGGCTTTAATCAGACTCTGGGAGTAGGAAAATACTAAACTTCCATTCCCATGACGCAAGGGAATGGAAGTCTGTCTGCCATTTAGTGCTGTGCCTTTCTGATATTTAGTGTTTTCTGGAAATTCTACCTGTCTGCTATTCCACTAGAATATGTCCCCTCGATCACTACTGCGTGCCCAATCCCAGCTTTTTAGTGAGCGTCATCTATGATGGTGACGATGCAGTGTGGGGACTCCCTCTGTCTGGTGCCTGAAACTCGCTCATGTGGGGTTTTCATATCAGGATAGCAAGCAGCTCGCCTTTAAATAATCTGGCTGGGCCTGGCGGCTCACGCCTGTGATCCCAGCGACTCGGGAGGCAGAGATGGGAGCATGGCTCGAGCCCAGGAGTTGGAGATGAGCCTGGGTAACATGGTGAGACCCCATCTGTACCAAAAAAAAAGGAAAAAATAATGACTCCGGGTGTGGCAGCATTTGCTTACAGTCCCAGCTACTCAGAAGGCTGAGGTGGAGAGGATCACTTGAGCCCTGGAGTTGGAGGTTGCTGTGAGCTACGATCAGGCCATGGCGGCCTGGGAGATGACAGAGTGAAAGAAATCCTGTCCTAGAAAAAAAAAATAAAAAGCAAAACAAAAATTGATAACATAACTTGTAAGTCTCGGTGTTACCAAAGGGTCGTCGGCCACTTGTCCACGAGGCCGAATGAGGAGGACCAGCAGTTTGGAGGAGGAAAGAGAGAGGGAGTCTACTTTGCCGGCAAAGGAGGAAGTATGGTAGACCTTGTCATCTCAACCCCCCAACTTTCCTGACCATAGGCCTAGGCAGAAATACAGAGCTTTTAAAGGGAGGGTTCTGGCCAGGGGTGGTGGCTCATGCCTGTGATCCTAGCACTCTGGGAGGCCGAGGCGGACGGATTGCTCGAGGTCAGGAGTTCGAAACCGACCTGAGCAAGAGCGAGACCTCGTCTCTACTATAAACAGAAAGAAATTAATTGGCCAACTAATGTATATATAGAAAAAATTAGCTGGGCATGGTGGTGCGTGCCTGTAGTCCCATCTACTTGGGAGACTGAGGCAGGAGGATCGCTAGAGCCCAGGAGCCTGAGGTTGCCGTGAGCTAGGCTGATGCCACGGCACTCGCTCTAGCCTGGGCAACAAAGAGAGACTCCGTCTCAAAAAATTAAATGAATGAATGAATGAATGAATGAATGAATGAATGAATAAATAAATAAATAAATAAATGTTAAAAAATACATAAAGGGAGGGTTCTTTTTTTTTATAGTTTAATGTATTTTAGTAGCAAACTTACAGGAACAGCACAGAAGACAGACAACATTAAAAACATGTACTTGCATGTAGGACAACTCAGTTAGAAAAGTATAGTGAATGGATGGAATCTACTGTATGATAAAAATGCTACAAATACCATTTAGTTGCTGTCAATAAGAAATTTACTTGTTTTAAAAAAATCCAAATGCTGGCATTGTCCAGAAAAATTTAACAGGTTTATTTATAATTGTTATAAAGTTGAACTGCTGAAACTTGTTCACTGAAACATTTGACTTGCATTACTGCTTCACATCCTGCATTTATTTTAGAAAGTCACACACTAATGAAAATGGAAAAACTGCCAATACCTGATTTCTGTCCCCTATTTTTCCACTTGAAATCATATACTTAGGTACCTTTTGACCCCATGGGGAAAAAAAAATCTAACATTTAGAACTACCAATAACAAGAAGAAGAGAAACTTATTTTTTGAGAATGAAGTGTTTTCCCATCATACTGGATTCTTATGGAACACATTTTGTATTCCTGCTTGAGCCCAGGCGGTTGAGGTTACCATGAGCTAGGCTGACGCCATGGCACTCACTGTAGCCTGGGCAACACAGTGAGACTCTGTCTCAAAAAATTAACTGAATGCATGCATGAATGCATGAATGCATGAATGAATGAATGAATGAATGAATAAAAGTATGTTAAAAAATACATAGAGGGAGGGTTCTCCGCTTTAGCCATTATTGTGGTTAATCATTTCGCTGGTTTCAGCTGGGCAAAAAACAAGCCCTGTGAGGCTGGGGACCGCTCAGGAGTTTTAAGAAAAGATTTAACTCATCTTGGGGATAGAGGCCAGACTACAAGTTTCCAAAATCAGTGGGTGGAGGGGAAGTTTTAAAAGGACACAAAATCTTTCTGTCCTTTATTTTTTTTCCCTCTCTCTAGACCATTCCCTTTATTACACTGTGAAATTCATGATGTTAAATAGTCGTGCCTGGGATGAACTTTGCGGTTGGCTATGTGAAGTAGGAAGGGTGTTTTATATGTTTCCACGACATCATAAAAAATTCAGCAGACTCATCTAGGATCGTTAGGGAAATGAATGATTTTCCTCTCCTCAATGTGGAGCTACCACAACAGGCTGCGGGAGGACCGTCCCGGACACCTATCCACGGACAGAGGCCCCTGGGGAATGTGTGGCTCACCCTATTCATTTAGAAATGTATACTTTGGAATCAATAAAATTTCCCCCACCCGGGTTACTGTAGTCAAGTCCCTTCAATCCGATCGCTGAGGCCGTTCGGCCTCAGTCCACGACCAAGGAAGGGCGACTCTGTAAGACCAAAGAGCGCGGTGCCCAAAAGGAATAAGGACAGACACCCACGTGCACGCACACAGACACACGGTCGAATACACCGTGTTCACCGTGTTTCTGACTCAGGGAAACTGGAAGATGGTTGGGAACCTTCAAGATCAACTTTGCATTTTTTCCAGGACAGGAAAATTCATAGGAAGAGAAAATACATTGTTCTCGGCCTATGATAAAAAGCCACAAGTGGTTCTAGAATTCATTCTGTGATTTAAATTTTTAAATGATATTCCATAAATTAAAAAAAAAAAAACAAAAAACCAAGATAAAACAGAAACAAGGAAAAGAAAAAAACAAAAACCTGGGCCGAGGCCTACTGTGAGGGAGGGGAGGCAGGGAGGGAGCGGGAGGAGGGTCGCCTCCAGGGGACAACAGGGTGGGTGGGGTGGACAGAGACCCCCTGGAGGCTAGAGCTGCCTCAGGGCTGGCGGGCCCAGGAAGAACCTTGTTCAACATGGCAGGAGATTTGAAAGCCAACCTCCATACCTGGGGTGGGAGTGGGGTTCCCTCTTAAGCTCCCAACATCACCTGATTTTACCCATCCCCATGTCTGATCAAAGTGGCGACTAGGTGACACCTAACTACCGCTGCCAGTGTCAGCCAGACAAGAAGGGACCCTCTGACTGGGCTCACAGCGATTTTTTCTTTTTTTTTTTTTTGTAAAGCTTGCTTCCATTTTCCACCTAGGTATACAGGCATACCCTTTAAATGAATGCTTGTATTGAGGAAACAGGAAGTATTATTTTTCAGTCATTTATCTGGTCCTCAATCATTATTTATCATCTCCCCCCCACACTCACACACACAGGTTGGTTCATCTCTGCAGAAAAGCTGCTGGAGATTGTTTGTCCACCGAATGCTTTCTGTTGACAGTATCTAAGATGACAAGCAGTGCCAGGCATTCTGCTCTAAGATTAAAATTGCATCTATCAGTATGGTCATATTTTACTTCTTGTGTGGGTTTAGTGGGTTTCATAAAAGCTGATCTTGACTTCCACAATGGAGATTAGTGGGTTTCTGTTGTGTTTGTGTAGTTCTGTAAGGCTGGTGCCTTCCCAGAAGCAATCATCTTCCTAAGTAAAATGTATCCCAGAAATTTGGGAAAGTTGCAAAGAGTGACTTGTCCACGACCCTTACATTAAAGGATGTATCTGAATCTGTGACTCTAAGGCATCGGTATCTGACCAGAAAGCATTGCCAGAGGAGGAGACATTTCATTTCTTTTCCTAAATTTTACCTGGCCATAGCAGATGTCTCTGTTTCCCTAGGACGTGGTATTTTTCCTCACAAGCAGTTTGACTGGCTCCATGTGCCTCTAGACTGACTGCAAAGCACAGACTCCACGATCTGCACCCGTTGGCTCTGTGTATCCAAGCACAGCCTCCAGGGCTCTCCTCTGTGGGGCATATACTGTCAGAGGTGTCACAGTATGGTTGGTAGGGGGACATGCTTTATTGGGAAAACTGAGAGTTTGAACCCCAGCGTTTTATTTGTTAGCAAGGTGAACTTTGTCAATTCACAGGGCCCTGCTGAGGTCCAGTTGCCTAAAGGGTAAAAAATGCAATGGATAGATTCATCTCTCTCTCTCTCTCTCTCTCTCTCTCTCTCTCTATATATATATATATATATATATATATATATATATATATACACACATATATATATCTGCTATAGACAGAATAAAAGAGATAAGCAGAGAGGGAGAAATAAAAATTTCTCTCAGTCCCAGCACACCTGTAATCCTAGCTGTCTGGGAGGCTGAGGCAGGAGGATTGCTCGAGGTCAGGAGTTCAAACCAGCATGAGCAAGAGCAAGACACTATCTCTACTAAAAATAGAAAGAAATTAATTGGCCAAATAATATATATAGAAAGAAAAATTAGCCAGGCATGGTGGCGCATGGCTGTAGTCCCAGCTACTTGGGAGGCTGAGGCAGGAGGATCGTTTGAGCCCAGGCGGTTGAGGTTGCCATGAGCTAGGCTGACGCCATGGCACTCACTGTAGCCTGGGCAACAAAGTGAGACTCTGTCTCAAAAAATTAAATGAATACATGCATGAATGCATGAATGAATGAATGAATGAATGAATGAATGAATGAATGAATGAATAAATAAATAAATAAATAAAAGTATGTTAAAAAATACATAGAGGGAGGGTTGTCTGCTTTAGCCATTGTTGTGGTTAATCATATCACTGGTCTCAGCTCTGCCAAAAACAAGGCCTGTGGGGCTGGGGACCGCTCGCTTGGGAGTTTTAAGAAAAAATTTAACTCCTCTTGGGGATAGAGGCCAGACTACAAGTTTCCAAAATCAGGGGGTGGGGGGGAAAGTTTTAAAAGGACACAAAGTCTCTGTGTCCTTTATTTTTTTTTTCCCTCTCCCTAGACCATTGCCTCGATTACACTGTGAAATTCATGATGTTAAATAGTTGTGCCTGGGAGGAACTTTGCGGTCGGCTATGTGAAGTAGGAAGGGTGTTTTATATGTTTCCACGACATCATAAAAAATTCAGCAGACTCATCTAGGATCATTAGGGAAATGAATGATTTTCCTCTCCTCAATGTTGAGCTACCACAACAAGCTGCAGGAGGACCGTCCCGGACACCTATCCACTGACAGAAGCCCCAAGGGAATGTGTGGCTCACCCTATTCATTTAGAAATGTATACTTTGGAATCCATAAAATTTCCCCGACCCGGGTTACTATAGTCAAGTCCCTTCAATCCGATCGCTAAGGCCGTTCGGCCTCAGTCTATGACCAAGGAAGTCTGACTCTGTAAGACCAAAGAGCGAGGTGCCCAAAAGGAATAAGGACAGACACCCACGTGCACGCACACAGACACACGGTCGAATACACCGTGTTCACCGTGTTTCTGACTCAGGGAAACTGGAAGATGGTTTGGAACCGTCACGATCAACTTGCATTTCTTCCAGGACAGGAAAATTCCATGGCACTCACTCAAGCCTAGGCAACAAAGTGAGACTCTGACTCAAAAAATTAAATGAATGCATGCATGAATACATGAATGAATGAATGAATAAATAAATAAATAAATAAGTATGTTAAAAAATACATAGAGGGAGGGTGCTCCGCTTTAGCTATTATTGTGGTTAATCATGTCACTGGTCTCAGCTGGGCCAAAAACAAGGCATGTGGGGCTGGGGACTGCTCGGGAGTTTTAAGAAAAGATTTAATTCAACCTGGGGATAGAGGCCAGAGTACAAGTTTCCAAAATCAGGGGATGGGGGGGAAGTTTTAAAAGGACACAAAATCTTTCTGTCCTTTACTTTTTTTCCCTCTCTCTAGGCCATTCCCTTTATTACACTGTGAAATTCATGATGTTAAATAGTTGTGCCTGGGATGAACTTTGTGGTTGGCTATGTTAAGTAGGAAGGGTGTTTTTTGGTTTTTTTTTTTTTTTGCTTGTTTGTTTTTTAGCAGTTGTTGAATTTATTCAGCATAACCACAGAGGCATATACTTGATGCTGTCACACACAGACACAAACCCAGATACAACACAATATCCATATTTAGCCCAAGTGCATTCCTTCTGAGGCTCATTCATATGTCTTCATATGCCACAGCCCATCATTTAAATAATGGATATTTTCAATGCCAATTCCTTTGGTGATTTTCTCAATATCTTCTGCAGACATCTTCATGACTCCAACACATAGAGCATGCTGTGTTCCTTCTGCCATGGCAGCAACAATGGTGTCTACTGCAGCAGGGTCAAGCTTAGCTCCAGGAGAAGTTAAGCCTGGGCACATGATATTTGCTCCACTGAGTGCAAATTTGATGGCTCCTTTATCAACCTGCTGGTGTGGCAGGATAAAAGGATATTTGTGAAGTAACCTTAGGGTTGGTAAAAAGGCCCCTCTCGTTGTCTAAAAAATAGTAATTCTCCATTTGCTCTAAGGATTTCTATATGTTCATGGCATCAGACTATTTTGACAGGATCTTTCTTAGGCATGATTTGATGAAGCCAGGGTTCAATACCTGGAAATTGCTCTATTAATTGGTTCTTAATACCCTTAATAACTGAAGTTTTCAACTGGATGCAGTTGGACACATTTTCCTTTTCATCAAATTTCTTAAACATGATCCAAGGTGAAGGGGGCGACGATAAGGGAAGGGCCCCGAATGGGAAAGAAATTGAATTAGTAAGGGTCTGGCAGATCCCCTTACAGGAGGAAGGCTGGCACTGACAGTCGGGGCTATTGTCCAGGAAGGGTGTTTTATATGTTTCCAGGACATCATAAAAAATTCAGCAGACTCATCTATGATCACTAGGGAAATGAATGATTTTCCTCTCCTCAATGTTGAGCTACCACAACAAGCTGCAGGAGGACCGTCCGGGACACCTATCCACTGCCAGAGGCCACTCGGGAATGTGTGGCTCACCCTATTCATTTAGAAATGTATACCTTGGAATCAATAAAATTTTCCCCACCCTGGTTACTGTAGTCAAGTCCCTTCAATCCGATCGCTAAGTCCATTCGGCCTCAGTCAAGGACCAAGGAAGGCCCACTCTGTGAGACCAAAGAGCGCGGTGCCCAAAAGGAATAAGGACAGGCACCCACGTGCACGCACACAGACACACGGTCCAATACACCGTGTTCACCGTGTTTCTGACTCAGGGAAACTGGAAGATGGTTGGGAACCTTCAAGATCAACTTTGCATTTATTTCAGGACAGGAAAAATCACAGGAAGAGAAAATACATTGTTCTCGGCCTATGATAAAAAGCCACAAGTTGTTGTAGAATTCATTGTGTGATTTAAATTTTTTTTGTTTGTTTGTTTTGCTTTTTTTTGAGACAGAGTCTCAACCCTGTGACGGGGCTCACAGCGATTTTTGTTTTTTTTTGTAAAGCTTGCTTGCATTTTCCCCCTAGGTATACAGGTATACCCTTTAAATGAATGCTTGTATTGTGGAAAGAGGAAGTATTTTTTTTCAGTCATTTATCTGGTCCTCAATTCTCATTATTTATCCCCCCAACATACACAGGTTGGTTCATCTCTGCAGAAAAGCTGCTGGAGATTGTTTATCCACCAAATGCTTTCTGTTGACAGTATCTAAGATGACAAGGAGTACCACACATTCTGTCTCAAAAAAAAATTAAGATAAAGGGGCTTATCAGAAAAAACAGGGAGGGAGAGATAAAAATTTCTCTTAGGCCCAGCACACCTGTAATCCTAGGTCTCTGAGAGGCGTTGGCCTGAGGATTGCTCAAGGTCAGGAGTTCAAACCAGCCAGAGCAATAGCAAGACCCCATCTCTACTATAAATCAAAAGAAATTAATTGGCCAAGTAATATGTATATATAGAAAGAAAAATTAGACGGGCATGGTGGCCCATGCCTGTAGTCCCAGCCTCTTGGGAGGCTGAGGCAGGAGGATTGCTTGAGCCCAGGCGGTTGAGATTGTTGTGAGCTAGGCTCATCTCCCCCCCAACACACACACACACAGGTTGGTTCATCTCTGCAGAAAAGCTGTTGGAGATTGTTTATCCACCAAATGCTTTCTGTTGACAGTATCTAAGATGACAAGCAGTACCAGGCATTCTGCTCTAATATTAAAATTGCATCTATCAGTATGGTCCTATTTTACTTCTTGTGTGGGTTTAGTGGGTTTCATAAAAGCTGATCTTGACTTTCACAATGGAGACCAGTGGGTTTCTGTCGTGTTTGTGTAGTTCTGTAGGGCTGGTGCCTTCCCTGAATCGATCATCTTCCTAAGTAGGCTATATCCCACGAACTTGGGAAAGTTGCAAAGAGTGACTTGTCCACCACGCTTCCATTACAGGATGTATCTGAATCTGTGACTGGAAGGGGTCGGTATCTGACCAGAAAGCACTGCCAGAGGAGGAGACGTTTCATTTCTTTTCCTAAATTTTACCTGGCCATAGCAGATGTTTCTGTTTCCCTATTTTTCCTCACAAGCAGCTTGAATGGCTCCAGGTACCCCTAGACTGACTGAAAAGCACAGACTCCATGATGTCCACCCGTTGGCTCTGTCTATCCAAGCACGGCCTCCACGGCTCTCCTCTGTGGGGTATATACTCTCAGAGGTGGCACAGTATGGTTGGTAGGGTGATATGCTTTACTGAGACTTTGAACCCCACCGTTTTATTTGTTAGCAACGCGAACTTTGTCAATTCACATTGCCCTGCTGAGGCTCATTCACCTAAAGGGTATTAAATGCAATGGATAGATTCATCTCTCCCCCCCCCCTTTTCTTTTCTTTTTTCTTGTTTTGGCAGGCTCTCACTCTGGTTCCCAGGCTAAAGGGCAGTGGCATCATCATAGCTCACTGCCACCTCAAACTCCTGGCCTCCAGTGATCCTCTCACCCAGGCTTCCCAACTGCTAGGATGATGGAGTTCTTGTTTTGGTTTTTCGTTTTTTTTTTTCCTTCTAATGTCTTTTGTGGTCATAGCGTCAGAAATGTAGACATGTTCTTTGAACTCATCCTAGGGGTTAATTGGGATTCTAAAGGTGCTACTGGGAATTTCAGCAGTACTGCCATTCCTTCTCATCTATTCGGGTGGTGTACTCTTCTTTCCCTATCACGTGCCACGCAAACGCTTTCGCCACGAGGATAATTTGAACATCAGATCTGGGCACAAATAATTAAGGTCTCCTAAGGTTAAGAAGGAAAAGGGGGCCCAGACAAGCCTTTTGGAAGCCTGTGTCCATTCTTTGCTGTTGTGTGTTACTCATGTGTGAAAAGGCAAGAGAACGTACAATTCGGGTGCTAGGCATACCTTATAGGCTCAGTATCCCTTTTTGTGTTTTTTTTTATGGCCTCCTCTGAGCCTGTGTGAATATCCAGGAGGGTAAGAAATTCCAGTGTTGTCACTTGAGTGCCCAACATCTGTTTCCAGAGTAAAATATTCGAAATAAAAGAAATTAATGAGAGAGAGAGAGAGAAAAGGAGGGAGGGAAGAAGCACCATCAGGCGAGTATGGTGGCACACGCCTATAGTCCCAGCGACTCCTGAGGTTGAGACAGGAGGATCGATGGAGCCCAGGTGTTTGAGGTAGCAGTGACCAAGGATGCAGTGTACCATGTTCGATAGAGGGAGACAGACCCTGTCACTCACCCGAAAACTATACAAATATTAGGTACCCTAATAATTAAAAATGAAGCAAAAGGGTTTGGGGGTGGTGTCCCATGCCTATAATCCTAGAACTCTGGGAGGCCAAGGCAGGTGGATTGCTCCAAGTCAGGAGTTCAAAACCAGCCTGAGGAAGAGCAAGATCATCTCTACTATAAATAGAAAGAAATTAATTGGCCAAGTAATATATATAGAAAGAAAAATTAGCAGGGCATGGTGGTGCATGCCTGTAGTCTCAGCTACTTTGGAGGCTGAGGCAGGAGGATTGCTTGAGCCCAGGAGGTTGAGGTTGGCGTGAGCTAGGCTGATGACATGGCACTCACTGTATCCTGGGGAACAAAGTGAGACTCTGTCTCAAAACATTAAATTAATGCATGAATGCATGAGTGAATGAATGAATGAATGAATGAATAAATAAATAAATAAATGTTAAAAAATACATAAAGGGAGGGTTCTTTTTCTCATAGTTTAATGTATTTTATTAGCAAACTTACAGGAACAGCACAGAAGACAGACAACATTAAAAACATGTACTTGCATGTAGGACAACTCAGTTAGAAAAGTATAGTGAATGGATGGAATCTACTGTATGATAAAAATGCTACAAACACCATTTAGTTGCTGTCAATAAGAAATTTACTTGTTTTAAAAAAATCCAAATGCTGGCATTGTCCAGAAAAATTTAACAGGTTTATTTATAATTGTTATAAAGTTGAACTGCTGAAACTTGTTCACTGAAACATTTGACTTGCATTACTGCTTCACATCCTGCATTTATTTTAAAAAGTCACACACTAATGAAAATGGAAAAACTGCCAATACCTAATTTTTGTCCCCAATTTTTCCACTTGAAATCATAATATTAGGTACCTTTTGACCCCATGGGGAAAAAAAAATCTAACGTTCAGAACTACCAATAACAGGAAGAAGAGAATCTTTTCTTTTGAGAATGAAGTGTTTTCCCATCATACTGGATTCTTATGGAACACATTTTGTATTCCTGCTTGAGCCCAGGCGGATGAGGTTGCCATGAGCTAGGCTGACGCCATGGCACTCACTCTAGCCAGGGCCACAAAGTGAGACTCTGTCTCAAAAAATTAAATGAATGCATGCATGAATACATGAATGAATGAATGAACGAATGAATGAATAAATGAATAAATAAATAAATAAATAAATAAATAAATAAATAAATAAATAAATAAAAGTATGTTAAAAAATATATAGAGGGAGGGTTCTCCGCTTTAGCCATTATTGTGGTTAATCATTTCACTGGTCTCAGCTCTGCCAAAAACAAGGCCTGTGGGGCTGGGGACCGCTCAGGAGTTTTAAGAAAATATTTAATTCCTCTTGGGGATAGAGGTCAGACTACAAGTTTCCAACATGGGGGGGGGGGGGGGGTTTAAAAGGACACAAAATCTCTCTGTCCTTTATTTTTTTTTCCCTCGCTCCAGACCATTCCCTCTATTACACTGTGAAATTCATGATGTTAAATAGTTGTGCCTGGGAGGAACTTTGCGGTCGGCTATGTTAAGTAGGAAGGGTGTTTTGTATGTTTCCACGACATCATAAAAAATTCAGCAGACTCATCTAGGATGATTAGGGAAATGAATTATTTTGGTCTCCTCAATGTTGAGCTACCAAAACAAGCTGCAGGAGGACCGTCCGGGACACCTATCCACTGACAGAGGCCATGCGGGAATGTGGGGCTCACCCTATTCATTTAGAAATGTCTACCTTCAAATCAATAAAATTTCCCCGACCCCGGTTACTGTAGTCAAGTCCCTTCAATCCGATGGCTAAGTCTGTTCATCCTCAGTCCATGACCAAGGAAGGCCGACATTTTGAGACCAAAAAGTGCGGTACCGAAAAAGAATAAGCACAGGCACCCACGTGCACACACACAGAGACACGGTCGAATACACCGTGTTCACCGTGTTTTTGACTCAGGGAAACTGGAAGATGGTTGGGAACCTTCAAGATCAACTTTGCATTTCTTCCAGGACAGGAAAATTCACAGGAAGAGAAAATACATTGTTCTCGGCCTATGATAAAAAGCCACAAGTTGTTCTAGAATTCATTCTGTGATTTAAATGTTTTTTTTTTTTTTGGTTTTTTTTGAGACAGAGTCTCAACCATCTGACAGGGCTCAAAGCTATTTTTGTTTTTTTTTGTAAAGCTTGCTTCCATTTTCCACCTAGGTATACAGGTATACACTTTAAATGAATGCTTGTATTGAGGAAAGAGGAAGTATTTTTTTCAGTCATTTATCTGGTCCTCAATTCTCATTATTTATCCCCCCAACATACACAGGTTGGTTCATCTCTGCAGAAAAGCTGCTGGAGATTGTTTATCCACCAAATGCTTTCTGTTGACAGTATCTAAGATGACCAGGAGTACCACACATTCTGTCTCAAAAAAAAAATTAAGATAAAGGGACTTATCAGAAAAAACAGGGAGGGAGAGATAAAAATTTCTCTTTCGCCCAGCACACCTGTAATCCTAGGTCTCTGAGAGGCGTTGGCCTGAGGATTGCTCAAGGTCAGGAGTTCAAACCAGCTGGAGCAAGAGCAAGACCCCATCTCTACTATAAACAAAAGGAAATTAATTGGCCAAGTAATATATATATATATATAGAAAGAAAAATTAGACGGGCATGGTGGCTCATGCCTGTAGTCCCAGCCTCTTGGGAGGCTGAGGCAGGAGGATTGCTTGAGCCCAGGCGTTTGAGATTGTTGTGAGCTAGGCTGACGCCATGGCACTCACTCTAGCCTGGGCAACAAAGTGAGACTCTGTCTGAAAAAAAACATTTCTCTCTCTCTCTCTCTCTCTCTCTCTCTCTCTCTCTCTCTCTCTCTCTCTCTCTCTCTATATATATATATATATATATATATATATATATATTTATATATATATATTTATATTTATATAATCTGAGGACTTTATTTCCTCCTTTATTTCCTTTGTTTCTCTCTATATTTATATATAGAGAGAAATTATATATAGAGAAATTTATATATAGAGAGAGAAATTATATTTAGAAAGAAATTCTTATATATATATACAGAGAGAGAGAGAGAGAGAGAGAGAGAGAAACGGATAGTACCATGAGGATGTGAGTGTGGTTCTGGGGACCTTATTGACTTTGTGGGCTACTGGACTCTGTGGAGATCAGTGAAGAAAGATGGCCCAAATGAGAATAAGCGGTGTGTATGGGGAGCTTGCTTGCCGGGCGTGTGCACCTGTGTGTAAATAAATAGCTAGACATTCATTTCTTCTCAAGAGAGTCAGTGTCACCAATGCCATCACCACCGAGGGCCCTTTCTTCGCCCTGGGCAGAGAGCGGGAGGCAGGCAAAGGGGTGGCGGGGCTGGCAGGAGGTGGCGAGAGGAGAGGGGCAGGCCCTGACGGGGGACACGCTTGGGGAGGCCGAATGAAGGGCATCCTAGGGAGGGGCCGGGAGGTGCACGTCATGCTGTCCCCACCCCTCACGAGGGTCCTGAGTCAGGAGCAGGGACAAACAGGAGGGAAGCCCCCAGGGCTCAACCGTTGCTTGCCCGATTGTCGCCCAAGCGTGGCAGGGCGGGCTTGGCGGGAGGGCCGCCCCCGCCCCGCCCCCGTGGCTATAAAGGTGGCGGGCGCGTCATCACCAGGGTCAAACGCAAACTTGGAGAACTCGATTACCCGGCCTAGAGAAAGGCTCCTCTGTCATCTGGAGGCCAACCGCCACCTTTGGTGCATAGAGAGACGTCATTCGGTGTTTTTATGGAGGCGATGACGGTGATGAAGAAGATGACGACTGCTCCCGCACCTCCCACCGCCGCCGTACCCTCTGGCCGCCGCTCCCGATGCCACCGCCCCCTCTGTCCACCGCTCTGATGCCACCGCCCCCTCTGTCCACCGCTCCGATGTCGCCGCTCCCTCCGGCCGCTGCTCCCGATGTCGCCGCTCCCTCCCGCCGCCGCTCCCGATGCCACCGCCCCCTCTGTCCACCGCTCCGATGTCGCCGCTCCCTCCGGCCACTGCTCCTGATGTCGCCGCTCCCTCCCGCTGCTGCTCCGGATGCCGCCGCTCCCGATGCCGCCACCTACACCGAAGATAAATTTACGATGGCCTAGGTGTCCAGGGCTTATAAAACGTACAGTAGTGGACGGTCACGTGCCAGGCCTCCACAGTCACTGAGCCCTGACTACGAACTCACAGACTCACCCGGTGCCACCTCCCACCCTGCGAGCTCCAGTCACGGTGAGTGCCCTCGACCGGCGTCCCACCACACAGACACCTAGTACACCGCATTTCTTCAATTATTACAAGTAGCTGCACATTTCTTTGCACCGTAACTGTACAATACACCTCCACGCATAGGTAGAGGGGGGGAGAGGAGGGAAGTGGCCAATCTTCATTTATTATTGGGAAACATGGAGGCAGGGGAGGCAGTTTTTTCCCCGTCCTCCTCCTCCTCCTCCTCCTCCTCCTTTTTCCCCTTCTCCTTTATTTGGTTTCTTCCTTCCTTTTCCTGTATTCCTCTCCCAGTTCCCCCCTTCCATTGTCTTCATAGATTTGGATCAGATATAGACATTTTCTAGGTTGGGCTTTAATAAGACTGTGGGAGTAGGAAAAAACTAAGCTGCCCACCATGACGCAAGGGAATGGAAGTCTGAATGCCATTTAGTGCTGTGCCTTTCTGATATTTAGTGCTTTCGGGAAATTCTATCTGTCTGCTATTCCAT
>NC_134134.1:6132500-6137500 GCF_040939455.1 Microcebus murinus
ATATAAATCTTCTCTCTCTATATATATATATCTGCTATTGACAGAATAAAAGAGATAAGCAGGGTGGGAGCCATAAATATTTCTCTGAGGCCGAACACACATGTAATCCTAGCTCTCTGGGAGGCCGAGTCGGCAGGATTACTCGAGGTCAGGAGAAATTTATGGGCCAAGTAATATATAGAGAAAGAAAAATTAGCCGGGCATTGCGGCACATGCCTGTAGTCCCAGCTACTCGGGGGGTTGAGACAAAAGATCACTTGACCCCAGGAGTTTGAGGATGCAGTGAGCTAAACTGACACCATAGCACTCTAGCCCGGGCACCAAAAGTGAGACTCTGTTTCAAAGAAAAATGAATAAATAAAATTAAGAAAAAGGGATTTGCCAGAAAAAACAGGGAGGGAGAGATAAAAAATTTCTGTCACTCTCTCTCTCTGTGTCTGTCTCTCTCTCTGTATATATATATATATATATATACATATATACCTGCTATAGACAGAATAAAAGAGATAAGCAGGGAGGGAGAGACAAAAATTTCTCTCAGGCCCAGCACACCTGTAATCCTAGCTCTCTGAGAGGCTGAGGGGGGAGGATTGCTGGAGGTCAGGAGTTCAAATCAGTGGGAGCAAGAGCAAGACCCCATCTCTAGTATAAATAGGAAGAAATTAATTGGCCAAGTAATATATATAGAAACAAAAATTAGCCGGGCATGGTGGCGCATGCCTATAGTCCCAGTTACTTGAGAGGCTGAGGCAGGAGGATTGCTTGAGTCCAGGAAGTTGATGTTGTTGTGAGGTAGCGTGAAGCCACGGCACTCACTCTAACACATTGTATGCCTGTATCACAAAACATCACGTGTACCCTATAAAGATTATGAGGGTTATCGTGGCACACAATGAGGCCGGGTGTGGTGCTTCACTCCTATAGTCCTAGCACACTGGGGACTGATGCACTGGGATCACCCAAGTTCAGGAGCTGGAGAAGATCCTGATATATATAGAGAGAGTCAGACAGAGAGAGAGAGAGAAAGACAGAAAGTAAGTAAGAAAGATTGCTCATTGATCAGAACCAGTTACAGATCCCTTTGCTCCTTTTCCACTCCCACTGCTCCACTTGAGCAGGGTAAAATAAATCAAATAATATAAATTAATGAGAGAGAGAGAGAGAGAGAAAGGGAGGGAGGGAGGGAGGGAGGGAGGGAGGGAGGGAAGGAGGGAGGGAGGGAGGAAAGGAGGGAGGGAAGAAGCAGCATCAGGTAAGTAGGGTGGCACACGCCTGTAGTCCCAGCGACTCGTGAGGATGCGGCAGGAGGATCGATGGAGCCCAAGTAAGTGTTTGAGGTTGCAGTGACCAAGTATACAGTGTACCCTGTTTGATAGAGGGAGACAGACCCTGTCACTCACCAAAAACTGTACAAATAGTAGGTACCAGAATAATTAAAAATTAAACAAAAGGGGTTGGGCGTGGTGGCCCATGCCTTTAATCCTAGCACTCTGGGAGGCGGAGGCATGTGGATTGCTAAAGGTCAGGAGTTCAAAACCAGCCTGAGCAAGAGCAAGACCGTCTCTACTATAAATAGAAATTAATTGACCAACTAAACACACACACATACAGACACACACACACACACACACACACACATAATAAGCCGGCCATGGTGGTGCATGTCTGTAGTCTGAACTAATCCGGAGGCTTAGACAAAAGGATCACTTGAGGGCAGGGCGCGGTGGCTCACGCCTGTAATCCTAGCTCTCTGGCAGGCCAAGGTGGACAGATTGTTCGAGGTCGGGAGTTCGAAACCAGCCTGAGCAAGAGCAAGACCCCGTCTCTAATATAAATAGGAAGAAACTAATTGGCCAACTAATATATATAGAAAAAATTAGCCGGGCATGCTGGCTCATGCCTGTAGTCCCAGTTACTTGGGAGACTGAGACAGGAGGATCGCTTTAGCCCAGGAGTTTGAGGTTGCTGTGACCTAAGCTGACGCCATATCACTCTAGTCCTGGCCCCAAAAGAGACTCTGTCCCCCCCCCAAAAATAAATAACGAAAAAGGGACTTACCAAAAAACGCAGGAAGAAGATAAAAATTTCTCTCTCTCTCTCTCTCTCTCTCTCTCTCTCTCTCTATATATATATATATATATATATATATATATATATATATATCTGCTATAGACAGAATAAAAGGGATAAGCAGGGAGGGAGAGATAAAAATTTCTCTCAGGCAAAGCCCACCTATAATCCTAGCTCTCTGGGAGGCACAGGTGGGTGGATTGCTCAAGGTCAGGAGTTCAAAACCAGCCTGAGCAAGAGCAAGACCGTCTCTATTATAAATAGAAAGAAATTAATTGGCCAACTAAACACACACACACACACACACACACACACAATAAGCCAGGCATGGTGGCACATGCCTGTAGTCCCACCTACTTGGGAGGCTGAGACAGAAGGATCACTTGAGCCTCGGTGTTTGAGGTTGCTGTGAGCTAAGCTGACACCATAGCACTCTAGCCTGACACCAAAAGTGAGACTGTGTCCTAAAAAAAAAAAATTAAGTAAAAGGGAATTACCAGAAAATGCAGTTTGGTAAGATAAAAATTTCTCTCTCTCTCGGGCACAAAAATTGAGACTATATCTCAAAAAATAAAAATTAAGAAAAAGGGACTTACCAGAAGGAGCAGGGAGGGAGAGATAAAAATTTCTCTCTCTCTCTCTCTCTCTCTCTCTCTATATATATATATATATATATATATTTGCTATAGCCAGAATAAAAGGGATAAGCAGGGAGGGAGAGATAAAAATTTCTCTCAGGCAAAGCACACCTGTAATCCTAGCTGTCTGGGAGTCCGAGGTGGGAGGATTGCTCGAGGTCAGGAGTTCAAAGCAGCTAGAGGAAGAGCAAGACCCCATCTCTACTACAAATAGAAAGAAATTAATTGGCCAACTAAACATACACACACAATAAGCCAGGCATGGTGGCACATGCCTGTAGTCCCAGTTACTCAGGAGGCTGAGACAGAAGGATCACTTGAGCCTAGGAGTTTGAGGTGGCTGTGAACTAAGCTGACACCATACTACTCTAGCCATGGCACCAAAAGTGAGACTGTCTTAAAAAAAAAAATTAAGAAAAGGGAATTACCAGTAAACTCAGGTGGGAAAGATAAAAATTTCTCTCTCTCTCTCTCTCTCTCTCTCTCTATATATATATATATATATATATATCTGCTGTAGACAGATGAAAAGAGATAAGCAGGGTTGAAGAGATAAAGATTTGTGTCAGTCCCAGCACACCTGTAATCCTAGCTCTCTGGGGGGCGGGGCAGAAGGATTGCTCAAGGTCAGGAGTTCAAACCAGCCTCAGCAAGAGCAAGACCCCATGTCTACTATAAATAGAAACAAATTATTTGGCCAAATAATATATATAGAAAGAAGAATTAGCCGGTTATGGTGGCACATGCATGTAGTCCCAGCTACTCAGGGGGCTGAGACAGAAGGATTACTTGAGCCCAGGAGTTTAAGGTTGCTGTGAGCTAAACTGACGCCATAGCACTCTAGCCCGACACCAAAAGTGAGACTCTGTCTCAAAAAAAAATGAATAAATAAAATTAAGAAAAAGGGACTTGCCAGAAATAGCAGGGAGGGAGAGATAAAAATTTCTCTATGTGTCTCTTTCTCTCTCTATATATATATAAATCTGCTATACACAGAATAAAAGAGATAAGGAGGGAGGGAGAGATAAAAATTTCTCTCAGGCCCAGCACAGCTGTAATCCTAGCTCTCTGGGACGCCAAGGCGGGAGGATTGCTCGAGGTCAGGAGTTCAAGCCAGCCCAAGCAAGAGCAAGACCCCATCTCTACTTTAAATAGAAAGAAATTTACTGGCCAAGTAATATATATACAAAGAAAAATGAGCCGGGCATGGTGGCGCATGCCTGTAGTCCCAGCTACTCGGGAGGATAAGACAGGAGAATCACTTGAGCACTAAAGATTGAGGTTGTTGTGAGCTAAGCTGACGCCATAGCACTCTAGCCGGGGCACCAAAAGTGAGACTCTGTCTCAAAAAATAAATAAATAAATAAATAAATAAATAAATAAATAAATAAATTAAGAAAAAGGGACTTGCCAGAAAAAGCCGGGAGGGAGAGATAAAAATTTCTCTCTCACTCTCTCTCTCTCTCTCTCTATCTCTGTCTCTCTCTCTATATATATATATATATGTCTGCTATAGACAGAATAAAAGAGATAAGCAGGGAGGGAGAGATAAAAATTTCTCTCTGGCACTATGGGAGGTCTAGGCGGTCGATTTCTCAAGGTCAGGAGTTCAAATCCAGCCTGAGCAAAAGCTAGACCATCTCTACTATAAATAGGAAGAAATTAATTGACCTACTAAAGACACACACCACACACACACACACACACACACAAACATAATGATCCGGGCATGGTGGTGCATGTCTGTAGTCCCAGCTACTCAGGAGGCAGAGACAGAAGGATCACATGAGCCCAGGAGTTAGAGGTTGCTGTTTGCTAAGCTGACGCCAGAGGGCTCTTGTCCGGGCACCAAAAGTGAGGATTGTCCCAATAAAAAAATTACGGAAAAGGGACTTACCAAAAGGAGCAGGGAGGGAGAGATAAAAATTTCTCTCTCTCTCTCACTCTCACTCTCTCTCTCTCTCTCTCTATATATATATATATATGTCTCCTACAGACAGAATAAAAGGGATAAGCAGGGAGGGAGAGATAAAAATTTCTCTCAGGCAAAGCCCACCTGTAATCCTAGCTCTCTGGGAGTCTGAGATGGGAGGATTGCTCGAGGTCAGGAGTTCAAACCAGCTCGAGGAAGAGCAAGACCCCATCTGTACTACAAATAGAAAGAAATTTATTGGCCAACTAAACACACACACACACACACACACACACACACACACACACACACAATAAGCCAGGCATGGTGGTGCCTCTGTGTAGTCCCAGCTACTCAGGAGGCTGAGACAGAAGGATCAC
>NC_134134.1:6142500-6150000 GCF_040939455.1 Microcebus murinus
GCCCAGGTGGGAGGATTGCTCAAGGTCACGAGTTCAAACCAGCCTCAGCAAGAGCAAGACCTCATCTCTAGTATAAATAGAAACAAATTATTTGGCCAAGAAATATATATAGAAAGAAGAATTAGCCGGGCATGGTGGTGCAGGCCTGTAGTCCCAGCTACTCGCGAGGCTGAGGCAGGAGGATTGCTTGAGCCCAGGAGGTTGAGGTTGCTGTGAGCTAAGCTGATGCCATAGCACTCTAGCCCGGGCACCAAAAGTGAGCCTGTGTCCCCCCCCCAAAAAAAAAAATTAAGAAAAAGGGACTTACCAGAAAATGCAAGGAGGGAGACTTAAAATTACTCTCTCTCTCTCTCTCTCTCTCTCTCTCTATATATATATATATATATATATATATATAGATAGATAGATAGATAGATATGTATATGTATATATATATATCTGCTATAGACAGAATAAAAGAGATATACAAGGAGGGAGAGATAAAAATTTTTCTCAGGCCCAGCACACATGTAATCCTAGCTGTCTGGGAGGCCAAGGCGGGAGGATTGTTGGAGGTCAGGAGTTCACACCACCCGACCAAGAGCAAGACTCCATCTCTACTATAAATAGAAAGAAATTAATTGGCCAAGTAATATATGTACAAAGAAGAATTAGCCGAGTATGGTGGCGCATGTCTGTTATCCCACCTACTTTGGAGGCTGAGGCAGGAGGATTGCTTGAGCCCAGGAAGTTGAGGTTGCTGTGAGCTAGGCTGAGGCCACGGCAGTCACTCTGGCACATTTTATGTCGGTGTCAGAAACCAACACGTGTACCCTATAAAGATTATGATGGTTATCCTGGAACACTATGAGGCCGGGTGTGAGGCTTCACTCCTGTAGTCCTAGCGGGTTGGGAGACTGATGCACAGGGATCACCCAAGTTCAGGAGCTGGAGAAGATCCAGAGAGAGAGAGAGAGAGAGAGAGAGAGAGAGAGAGAGAGAGAGAAAGAGAAAGTAAGAAAGATTGCTCATTGATGAGAGAGAGAGAAAGGGAGGGAGGGAGGGAAGAAGGAGCATCAGGCAAGTATGGTGGCACATGCCTCTAGTCCCAGCGACTCGTGAGATTGAGGCAGGAGGATCAATGGAGCCCAGGTGTTTGAGTTAGCAGTGACCAAGGATGCAGTGTACCCTGTAAGATAGAGGGAGACAGACACTGTCACTCACCCAAAAACTATACAACTTTTAGGTACCAGAATAATTAGAAATTAAGCAAAAGGGGTTGGGTGTGGTGGCCCATGGCTATAATCCTAGCACTATGGGAGGCCTAGGCGGGTCATTTCTCAAGGTCAGGAGTTCAAAACCAGCCTGAGCAAGAGAAGACCATATCTAATATAAATAGAAATTAATTGGCCAACTAAACACACACACACACACACACACACACAAAATAAACCGGGCAGGGTGGTGCATGTTTGTAGTCCCAGCTACTCAGGAGGCAGAGACAGAAGGATCACATGACCCCAGGAGGTTGAGGTTGCTGTGCGCTAAGCTGACGCCAGAGGGCTCTTGTCCGGGCACCAAAAGTGAGGATTGTCCCAATAAAAAAATTACGGAAACGCACTTACCACAAGGAGCAGGGAGGGAGAGATAAAAATTTCTCTCTGTCTCTCTGTCTCTCTGTCTCTCTCTCTCTCTCTCTCTCTCTCTCTCTCTCTCTCTCTCTCTCTCTCTCTATATATATATATATATATATATATATATATATATATATATTTGCTATAGACAGAATAAAAGGGATAAGCAGGGAGGGAGAGATTGGGAGGATTGTTTGAGGTCAGGAGTTCAAACCAGCAAGAGCAAGACCCCATCTCTACTATAAATGCAAAGAAATTTATTGGCCAAGTAATATATATAGAAAGAAAAATTAGCCGGTCATGGTGGCGCATGCCTGTAGTCCCAGCTACTCGGGAGGCTGAGAAGGAAGGATCATTTGAGCCCAGGAGTTTGAGGTTGAAGTGAGCTAAGCTGACGTCATAGACTCTAGCCGGGGCACCAAAAGTGAGACTTTGTCTCAAAAAAAATTAAGAAAAAGGTACTAACCAGAAAAGCAGGAAGGGACAGATAAAAATTTCTCTCTCTCTCTCACTCTCTCCCTCTTTCTCTCTCTCTCTCTCACTCTCTCTCTCTCTCTCTCTGTCTCTCTCACTCACTCTCTCTTTCTCTCTCTCTCTCTCTCTCTATATATATATATATATCTGTTATAGACAGAATAAAAGAGATAAGCAAAAAGGGAGAGATAAAAATTTCTCTCAGGCCGAGCCCACCTATAATCCTCGATCTCTGGGAGTCCGAGGTGGGAGGATTGCTGGAGGTCAGGAGTTCAAACCAGCCCGAGCAAGAGCAAGACCCCATCTCTACTATAAATAGAAAAAAATTTACTGGCCAAGTAATATATATACAAAGAAAAATTAGCCGGGCATGGTGGCACATGCATGTAGTCCCAGCTACTCAGGGGGCTGAGACAGAAGGATCACTTGAGCCCAGGAGTTTAAGGTTGCTGTGAGCTAAACTGACACAATAGGACTCTAGCCCGACACCAAAAGTGAGACTCTGTCTCAAAAAAAATTGAATAAATAAAATTAAGAAAAAGGGACTTGCCAGAAATAGCAGGGAGGGAGAGATAAAAATTTCTCTGTCTCTCTCTCTATATATATATATAAATCTGCTATACACAGAATAAAAGAGATAAGGAGGGAGGGAGAGATAAAAATTTCTCTCAGGCCCAGCACAGCTGTAATCCTAGCTCTCTGGGACGCCAAGGCGGGAGGATTGCTCGAGGTCAGGAGTTCAAGCCAGCCCAAGCAAGAGCAAGACCTCATCTCTACTTTAAATAGAAAGAAATTTACTGGCCAAGTAATATATATACAAAGAAAAATTAGCCGGGCATGGTGGCGCATGCCTGTAGTCTCAGCTACTCGGGAGGATAAGACAGGAGAATCACTTGAGCACTAAAGATTGAGGTTGTTGTGAGCTAAGCTGACGCCATAGCACTCTAGCCGGGGCACCAAAAGTGAGAGTCTGTCTCGAAAAAATAAAGAAAGAAAGAAAGAAAGAAAGAAAGAAAAAGGGACTTGCCAGAAAAAGCCGGGAGGGAGAGATAAAAATTTCTCTCTCACTCTCTCTCTCTCTCTCTATCTCTGTCTCTCTCTCTCTATATATATATATGTCTGCTATAGACAGAATACAAGAGATAAGCAGGGAGGGAGAGATAAAAATTTCTCTCAGGCACTATGGGAGGTCTAGGCGGTCGATTTCTCAAGGTCAGGAGTTCAAATCCAGCCTGAGCAAAAGCTAGACCATCTCTACTATAAATAGGAAGTAATTAATTGACCTACTAAAGACACACACACAAACATAATAAGCCGTGCATGGTGGTGCATGTCTGTAGTCCCAGCTACTCAGGAGGCAGAGACAGAAGGATCACATGAGCCCAGGAGTTAGAGGTTGCTGTGTGCTAAGCTGACGCCAGAGGGCTCTTGTCCGGCCACCAAAAGTGAGGCTTGCCCCAATAAAAAAATTACGGAAAAGGGACTTACCAAAAGGAGCAGGGAGGGAGAGATAAAAATTTCTCTCTCTCTCTCTCTCTCTCCCTCTCTCTCTCTCTCTCTCTCTCTCTCTCTCTCTCTCTCTCTCTCTATATATATATATATATATATATATATATATATATATATATTAAAGACAGAATAAAAGAGATAAGCAGGGAGAAAGAGATAAAAATTCTCTCAGGCCCAGCAACCTCTAATCTTAGGTATCTGGGAGGCCGAGGTGGGAGGATTTTTTGAGGTCAGGAGTTCAAACCAGCCCGAGCAAGAGCAAGACCCCATCTCTACCATAAATGCAAAGAAATTTATTGGCCAAGTAATATATATAGAAAGAAAAATTAGCCGGTCATGGTGGCGCATGACTGTAGTCCAAGCTATTCGGGAGGCTGAGAAGGAAGGAACATTTGAGCCCAGGAGTTTGAGGTTGAAGTGAGCTAAGCTGACGTCATAGACTCTAGCCGGGGCACCAAAAGTGAGACTTTGTCTCAAAAAAAATTAAGACAAAGGTACTTACCAGAAAAAGCAGGAAGGGTGAGATAAAAATTTCTCTCTCTCTCTCTCTCTCTCTCTGTCTCTCTCTTTATCTCTCTCTCTTTCTCTCTCTCTCTCATATATATATCTGGTATAGACAGAATAAAAGGGAGAAGCTGGGAGGGAGAGATAAAAATTTGTCTCAGGCCCAGCACACCTGTAATCGTAGCTCTCTGGGAGGCCGAGGTTGGAGGATTGCTCCAGGTCAGGAGTTCAAACCTGCCTTATCAAGAGCAAGACTCCATCTGTACTATAAATAGAAAGAAATTAATTGGCCAAGTAATATATATAGAAAGAAAAACTAGCCGAGTATGGTGGCGCATGTCTGTAATCCCACCTACTTTGGAGGCTGAGGAAGGAGGATTGCTTTAGCCCAGGAGGTTGAGGTTGCTGTGAGCTAGGCTGAGGACACGGCACTCACTGTAGCACATTTTATGCCGGTGTCACAAACCATCACGTGTGCCCTATAAAGATTATGATGGTTATCCTGGAACACTACGAGGCCGGGTGTGGGGCTTCACTCCTTAGTCCTAGCGGGTTGGGAGACTGATGCACAGGGATCACCTAAGTTCAGGAGCTGGAGAAGATACAGAGAGAGAGAGAGAGAGAGAAAGAAAGATAGTAAGAAAGATTGCTCATTGATCAGAACCAGTTACAGACCCCTTTGCTTCTTCTCCACTCACACTGCTCCACTTGACCAGGGTAAAATAAATCAAATAAAATAAATTAATGAGAAATAGAGAAAGGGAAGGAGGGAGGGAGGGAGAGAGGGAGAAAAGGAGGGAGGGAAGAAGTAGCATCAGGCGAGTATGGTGGCACACGCCTGTAGTCCCAGGGACTTGTGAGGATGCGGCAGGAGGATCGATGGAGCCCAGATGTTTGAGGTAGCAGTGACCAAGGATGCAGTGTACCCTGTTCGATAGAGGGAGACAGACCCTGTCACTCACCCAAAAACTATGCAAATATTCGGTACCATAATAATTAAAAATTAAGCAAAAGGGGTTGGGTGTGGTGGCCCATGCTTATAATCCTAGCACTGTGGGAGGCGGAGGTGGGTGGATTTCTCAAGGTCAGGAGTTCAAAACCAGCGTGAGCAAGAGCAAGACCATTTCTACTATAAATAGGAAGAAATTAATTGACCAACTGAACACACACACACACACACACACACACACACACACACACACACAAACATAATAAGCCGGGCATGGTGGTGTATGTCTATAGTCCCAGCTACTCAGGAGGCAGAGACAGAAGGATCACATGAGCCCAGGAGTTTGGTGTTGCTATGCGCTAAGCTGACGCCAGAGGACTCTAGTCCGGGCACCAAAAGTGAGGATTGTCCCAATAAAAAAATTACGGAAAAGGGACTTACCAAAAATTAAGGAAACGGGACTTACCAGAAGAAGCAGGGAGGGAGTGATAAAAATTTCTCTCTCTCTCTCTCTCTCTCTCTCTCTCTCTCTCTCTATATATATATATATATATATATATATATATATATATATATATATATAAATATATAAATCTGCTATACACAGAATAAAAGAGATAAGGAGGGAGGGAGAGATAAAAATTTCTCTAAGGCCCAGCACACCTGTAATCCTAGCTCTCTGGGACGCCAAGGTGAGAGGATTGCTCGAGGTCAGGAGTTCAAACCAGCCCGAGCAAGAGCAAGACCCCATCTCTAGTATAAATAGAAAGAAATTTACTGGCCAAGTAATATATATACAAAGAAAAATTAGCCGGGCATGGTGGCGCATGCCTGTAGTCCCAGCTACTGGGAGGATGAGACAGAAGTATCACTTGAGCACTAAAGTATGAGGTTGTTGTGAGCTAAGCTGACGCCATAGCACTCTAGCCGGGGCACCAAAAGTGAGACTCTGTCTCAAAAAATAAATAAATAAATAAATAAATAAATAAATAAATTAAGAAAACGGGACTTGCCAGAAAAAGCCGGGAGGGAGAGATAAAAATTTCCCTCTCACTCTCTCTCTCTCTCTCTCTCTCTCTGTCTCTCTCTCTCTCTATATATATATATATCTGCTATAGACAGAATAAAAGAGATAAGCAGGGAGGGAGAGATAAAAATTTCTCTCAGGCACTATGGGAGGTCTAGGTGGTTGATTTCTCAAGGTCAGGAGTTCAAATCCAGCCTGAGCAAGAGCTAGACCATCTCTACTATAAATAGGAAGAAATTAATTGACCAACTAAAGACACACACACACACACAAACATAATAAGTCGTGCATGGTGGTGCATGTCTGTAGTCCCAGCTACTCAGGAGGCAGAGACAGAAGGATCACATGAGCCCAGGAGTTTGAGGTTGCTGTGCACTAAGCTGACGCCAGAGGGCTCTTGTCTGGGCACCAAAAGTGAGGATTGTCCCAATAAAAAAATTACGGAAAAGGGACTTACCAAAAGGAGCAGGGTGGGAGAGATAAAAATTTCTCTCTCTTTCTCTCTCTCTCTCTCTATATATATATATCTGCTACAGACAGAATAAAAGGGATAAGCAGGGAGGGAGAGATAAAAATTTCTCTCAGGCAAAGCCCACCTGTAATCCTAGCTCTCTGGGAGTCTGTGGTGGGAGGATTGCTCCAGGTCAGGAGTTCAAACCAGCTCGAGGAAGAGCAAGACCCCAACTCTACTACAAATAGAAAGAAATTAATTGGCCAACTAAACACACACACACACAATAAGGCAGGCATGGTGGCACATGCATGTAGTCCCAGCTACTCAGGAGGCAGAGACACAAGGATCACATGAGCCCAGGAGTTTGGTGTTGCTGTGCGCTAAGCTGACGCCAGAGGGCTCTTGTCCGGGCACCAAAAGTGAGGATTGTCCCAATAAAAAAAATACGGAAAAGGGACTAACCAAAAGGAGCAGGGTGGGAGAGATAAAATTTCTCTCAGGCAAAGCACACCTGTAATCCTAGCTCTCTGGGAGTCTGAGGTGGGAGGATTGCTCGAGGTCAGGAGTTCAAACCAGCTCGAGCAAGAGCAAGACCCCATCTCTATTACAAATAGAAAGAAATTAATTGGCCAACTAAACACACACACACACACACACACAATAAGCCAGGCATGGTGGCACATGCCTGTAGTCCCAGCTACTCGGGAGTCTGAGACAGAAGGATCACTTGAGCCTAGGAGTTTGAGGTGGCTGTGAACTAAGCTGACACCATACTACTCTAGCCATGGCACCAAAAGTGAGACTGTCTTAAAAAAAAAAATTAAGAAAAAGGAATTACCAGTAAACTCAGGTGGGAAAGATAATAATTTCTCTCTCTCTCTGTCTATATATATATATCTGCTGTAGACAGATGAAAAGAGATAAGCAGGGTTGAAGAGATAAAAATTTCTGTCAGGCCCAGCACGCCTGT
>NC_134134.1:6155000-6157500 GCF_040939455.1 Microcebus murinus
TAAGCCGTGCATGGTGGTGCATGTCTGTAGTCCCAGCTACTCAGGAGGCAGAGACAGAAGGATCACTTGAGCCAGGAGTTTGAGGTTGCTGTGCTCTAAGCTGACGCCAGAGGACTCTAGTCCCGGCACCAAAAGTGAGGATTGTCCCAATAAAAAAATTTCGGAAAAGGGACTTACCAAAAGGAGCAGGGAGGGAGAGATAAAAATTTCTCTGTCTCTATCTCTATATATATATAGGTATATAAATATATAAATAGATATATATATCTGCTATAGACAGAATAAAAGGGATAAGCAGGGAGGGAGAGATAAAAATTTCTCTCAGGCCAAGCCCACCTATAATCCTAGCTCTCTGGGAGGCCGAGGTGGGAGGATTGCTCGAGGTCAGGAGTTCAAATCAGCTCGAGGAAGAGCAAGACCCCATCTCTATTACAAATAGAAAAAATTAATTGGCCAACTAAACACACACAAACACACACACACACACACACACACACACACACACATACTAAGCCGGGCATGGTGGCATATGCCTGTAGTCCCAGCTACTCGGGAGGCTGAGACAGAAGGATCACTTGAGCACAGGAGTTTGAGGTTGCTTTGAGCTAAGCTGACGCCATAGCACTCTAGCCCAGGCACCAAAATTGAGGCTCTGTCCCAAAAAAAAAAAAAAAAAAACATGAAGGAAAAGGGACTTGCCAGGAAAAGCAGGGAGTTAGAGATAAAAATTTCTCTCTCTCTCTCTCTCTCTATATATATATATATATATATACACACACACACAGATATATCTGCTATAGACAGAATAAAAGAGATAAGCAGGGAAGAGAGATAAAAATTTCTCTCAGGCCCAGCACACCTGTAATCCTAGCTCTCTAGGAGGCTGAGGTTGGAGGATTGCTCCTGGTCAGGAGTTTAAACCAGCCCGAGCAAGACCCCATCTGTACTCTACATAAAAGGAAATTAATTGGCCAGGTAATATATATGGAAAGAAAAGTTAGCCGGGTATGGTGGTGCATGTCTGTTATCCCAGCTACTTTGGAGGCTGAGGCAGGAGGATTGCTTGAGCCCAGGAGGTTGAGGTTGCTGCGAGCTCTGCTGAGGCCACGGCACTGACTGTAGCACATTTTATGCCTGTGTCACAAACCATTACGTGTACCCTATAAAGATTATGATGGTTATCCTGGAACACTATGAGGCCGGGTGTGGGGCTTCACTCCTGTAGTCCTAGCGGGTTGGGAGACAGATGCACAGGGATAACCCAAGTTGAGGAGCTGGAGAAGATCCACAGAGAGAGAGAGAGAGAGAAAATAAGTAAGAAAGATTGCTCATTGATCATACCAGTTACAAATCACTTTGTTCCTTCTCCACTGCCACTGCTCCACTCGACCGGGCTAAAATAAAATAAAATCAAATCAAATCAATTGATGAGAGAGAGAGAAAGGGAGGGAGGGAGGGAAGAAGCAGCATCAGGCAATTATGGTGGCACAGGCCTCTAGTCCCAGAGACTAGTGAGATTGAGGCAGGAGGATCAATGGAGCCCAGGTGTTTGAGGTTGCAGTGACCAAGGATGCAGTGTACCCTGTTCGATAGAGGGCGACAGACCCTATCACTCACCCGAAAACTATACAAATATTAGGTACCAGAATAATTAGAAATTAAGCAAAAGGGGTTTGGCGTGGTGGCCCATGCCTATAATCCTAGCACTCTGGGAGGCGGAGGCGGGTGATTTCTCAAGGTCAGGAGTCAAAACCAGCCTGAGCAGTAGCAAGACCATCTCTACTATAAATAGGAAGAAATTAATTGACCAACTAAACACACACACACACACACACACACACACACACACACACACACACACAGAAACATAATAAGCCGGGCATGGTGGTGCATGTGTGTAGTCCCAGCTACTCAGGAGGCAGAGACAGAAGGATCACATGAGCCCAGGCGTTTGAGGTTGCTGTGCGCTAAACTGACGCCAGAGGGCTCTAGTCCGGGCACCAAAAGTGAGGATTGTCCCAATAAAAAAATTAAGGAAACGGGACTTACCAGAAGGAGCAGGGAGGGAGTGATAAAAATTTCTCTCTCTCTCTCTCTTTCTCTCTCTCTCTCTGTCTCTCTCCTCTCTGTCTCTCTCTCTCTCTCTATATATATATATATATGCTCTAGACAGAATAAAAGTGATAAGCAGGGAGGGAGAGATAAAAATTTCTCTCCGGCACAGCACACCTGTAATCCTAGCTCTCTGAGAGGCCCAGGTGGGAGGATTGCTCAAGGTCACGAGTTCAAACCAGCCTCAGCAAGAGCAAGACCTCATCTCTAGTATAAATAGAAACAAATTATTTGGCCAAGAAATATATATAGAAAGAAGAATTAGCCGGGCATGGTGGTGCATGTCTGTAGTCCCAGCTACTCAGGAGGCAGAGATAGAAGGATCACATGAGCCCAGGAGTTTGAGGTTGCTGTGCGCTAAGCTGACGCCAGAGGACTCTAGTCCGGG
>NC_134134.1:6160000-6162500 GCF_040939455.1 Microcebus murinus
TAAAAATTTCTCTCAGGCAAAGCCCACCTGTAATCCTAGCTCTCTGGGAGTCCAAGGTGGGAGGATTGTTCAAGGTCAGGAGTTCAAACCAGCTCGAGGAAGGGCAAGACCCCATCTCTACTACAAATAGAAAGAAATTTATTGGCCAACTAAACACACACACACACACACACACACACACACACACACACACAGTAAGCCAGGAATGGTAGCACATGCCTGTAGTCCCAGCTACTCAGGAGGCAGAGACAGAAGGATCACATGAGCCCAGGAGTTTGGTGTTGCTATGCGCTAAGCTGACGCCAGAGGACTCTAGTCCGGGCACCAAAAGTGAGGATTGTCCCAAGAAAAAAATTACCGAAAAGGGACTTACCAAAAGGAGCAGGAAGGGAGAGATAAAAATTTCTCTCTCTGTCTCTCTCTCTATATATATATGTATATAAATATATATATATATATCTGCTATAGACAGAATAAAAGGGATAAGCAGGGAGGGAGAGATAAAAATTTCTCTCAGGCCCAGCAGACCTGTAATCCTAGCTCTTTGGGAGGCCGAGGAGGGAGGATTGTTGGAGGTCAGGAGTTCAAACCAGCCAGAGCAAGAGCAAGACCCCATCTCTACTATAAATAGAAAGAAATTTACTGGCCAAGTAATATATATAGAAAGAAAAATTAGCCGGGCATGGTGGCACATGCCTGTAGTCACAGCTACTCGGGAGGATGAGACAGAAGAATCACTTGAGCACTAAAGTTTGAGGTTGTTGTGAGCTAAGCTGACGCCATAGCACTCTAGCCGGGGCACCAAAAGTGAGACTCTGTCTCAAAAAAAAAAAATAAATAAATGAGTAAATGAATAAATAAATAAATAAAAAGGGACTTGCCAGAAAAAGCCGGGAGGGAGAGATAAAAATTTCTCTCTCTCTCTCTCTCTCTCTCTCTCTCTATATATATATATATATATATATATATATATATATATATATATGTAAATCTGCTATACACAGAATAAAAGAGATAAGGAGGGAGGGAGAGATAAAAATTTCTCTCAGTCCCAGCACAGCTGTAATCCTAGCTCTCTGGGACGCCAAGGCGAGAGGATTGCTCGAGGTCAGGAGTTCAAACCAGCCCGAGCAAGACCCCATCTCTACTATAAATAGAAAGAAATTTACTGGCCAAGTAATATATATACAAAGAAAAATTAGCCGGGCATGGTGGCGCATGCCTGGAGTCCCAGCTACTTGGGAGGATGAGACAGAAGTATCACTTGAGCACTAAAGTTTGAGGTTGTTGTGAGCTAAGCTGACGCCATAGCACTCCAACCGGGGCATCAAAAGTTAGACTCTGTCTCAAAAAAAAAAAAAATAAATAAATAAATTAAGAAAAAGGAACTTGCCAGAAAAAGCTGGGAGGGAGAGATAAAAATTTCTCTATTACTCTCTCTCTCTCTCGCTCTCTGTCTCTGTCTCTCTCTCTATATATATATATATATCTGCTATAGACAGAATAAAAGAGATAAGCAGGGAGGGAGAGATAAAAATTTCTCTCAGGCACTATGGGAGGTCTAGGCGGTTGATTTCTCAAGGTCAGGAGTTCAAATCCAGCCTGAGCAAGAGCTAGACCATCTCTACTATAAATAGGAAGAAATTAATTGACCAACTAAAGACACACACACACACACAAACATAATAAGCCGGGCATGGTGGTGCATGTCTGCAGTCCCAGCTACTCAGGAGGCAGAGACTGAAGGATCACATGAGCCCAGGAGTTTGAGGTTGCTGTGCGCTAAGCTGACGCTAGAGGACTCTAGTCCGGGCACCAAAAGTGAGGATTGTATCTGCTATAGACAGAATAAAAGGGATAAGCAGGGAGGGAGAGATAAAAATGTCACTCAGGAAAAGCCCACCTGTAATCCTAGCTCTCTGAGAGTCCAAGGTGGGAGGATTGCTCAAGGTCAGGAGTTCAAAACCAGCCTGAGCAAGAGCAAGACCATCTCTACTATAAATAGAAACAAATTAATTGGCCAACTAAACACACACACACACAAATACACACACACACACACGCACACACACACATTAAGCCGGGCATGGTTGCACATGCCTGTAGTCTTAGCTACTCGAGAGGCTGAGACTGAAGGATCGCTTGAGCCCAGGAGTTTGAGGTTGCCGTGAGCTAAGCTGACGCCAGAGGACTCTAGCCCGGGCACCAAAACTGAGACTATGTCTCAAAAAAAATAAAATAAAATTAAGAATAAAGGACTTGCTAGAAAAAGCAGGGAGGGAGAGAAAAAAATTTCTCTTACTCTCTCTCTCTCTCTTTCACTCTCTCTCTCTCTCTCTCTATAGACAGAATAAAAGAGATAAGCAGGGTAGGAGACATAAAAATTTCTCTCAGGCCCAGCACACCTGTAATCCTAGCTCTCTGTGAGGCCGAGGCGGGAGGATTGCTCGAGGTCAGGAGTTCAAACCAGCCCCAACAGGACCCAATCTCTACTATAAAT
>NC_134134.1:6165000-6172500 GCF_040939455.1 Microcebus murinus
CATAGATAGATATATATGTATATATATATATATATCTGCTATAGACAGAATAAAAGAGATATACAAGGAGGGATAGATAAGAATTTCTCTCAGGCCCAGCACACCTGTAATCCTAGCTCTCTGGGAGGCCGAGGCGGGAGGATTGTTGGAGGTCAGGAGTTCACACCAGCCCGAGCAAGAGCAAGACTCCATGTCTACTATAAATAGAAAGAAATTAATTGGCCAAGTAATATATGTACGAAGAAAAATTAGCCGAGTATGGTGGCGCATGTCTGTTATCCCACCTACCTGGGAGGCTGAGGCAGGAGGATTGCTTGAGCCCAGGAGGTTGAGGTTGCTGTGAGCTAGGCTGAGGCCACGGCACTCACTCTGGCACATTTTATGCCAGTGTCACAAAGAAAGGAAACATCTGTGTATAGTCGTTGCAGTGTGTTTGTGTTTTAAGTGGTGGTGTTACAAAGGAGTCCAAAAGTTAAAAACTATGGATAGTTACCCAAGCGTGGTAGGGCAGGCTTGGCGGGATGGCTGACCCCCGGTGGCATCATCAGGGTTAGGGTTATGTTTAGGGTTAGGTTTAGGGTTTCGGTTAGATGTTTAGGCTTTTAGGGTTAGGGTTAGATGTTTAGGGTTAGGGTTAGGCTTAGGGTTAGGGTTAGATGTTTAAGGTTAGGGTTAGGGTTAGACGTTTAGGGTAAGGGTTAGGTTTAGGGTTAGATGTTTAGGGTTAGGGTTAGATGTTTAGGGTTAGGGTTAGATGTTTAGGGTTAGGGTTAGGGTTAGATATTTAGGATTAGGTTTAGGGTTGGTTTGGGTTAGGGTTTGATGTTTAGGGTTAGGTTTAGGGTTAGGGTTAGATGTTTAGGTTTACGGTTAGGGTTAGGTTTAAGGTTGGGGTTTGGGTTAGGGTTTGATGTTTAGGGTTAGGGTTTGATGTTTAGGGTTAGGTTTAGGTTTAGGGTTAGATGTTTAGGGTTAGGTTTAGGCTTAGGGTTAGGGTTAGGGTAAAGCGCAGACTTGGAAAAGTCCTCCCTGCCTAGAGAAAGGCAAACCAACACCTTTGGTGCATAGAGAGACCTCCTTCGGTGTTTTTATGGAGCCAGGCTGACGCCACAGCAATCTAGGCCGGGTAACACAGTGACACTCTATCTCTCAAGAAAAGACAGCAAAAAAGAAAGGAAGAAAGAGAGATAGAGAGAGATAGGGGAAAGCGGCAGGGCTCTCTCCTCCCATTCCATACCCACTCTAGCCTGGGCTCCAAAACTGAGAATCTGTTTAAAAAAAAAAAAAAATTAAGAAAAAGGGACTTGCAGAAAAAGCAGGGAGTGAGAGATAAATATTTCTTTTACTCTCTCTCTCTCTCTTTCGCTCTCTCTGTCTCTGTATATATATATATATATAAATCTGTTCTCTGTCTCTCTGTCTCTGTCTCTCTCTGTCTCTCTCTCCCTCTCTCTCTCTCTCTGTCTATATATATATATCTCCTATTGACAAAATAAAAGAGATAAGCAGGGTAGGAGACATAAAAATTTCTCTCAGTCCGAACACACCTGTAATCCTAGCTCTCTAGGAGGCCGAGGCAGGAGGATTGCTCCTGGTCAGGAGAAATTTATGGCCCACGTAATATATGCCGGTGTCACAAAGCATCACGTGGACCCTATAAAGATTATGATGGTTATCCTGGAACACTATGAGGCCGGGTGTGGGGCTTCACTCCTGTAGTCCTAGCGGGTTGGGAGACTGATGCACAGGGATCACCCAAGTTAAGGAGCTGGAGAAGATCCAGAGAGAGAGAGAGAGAGAGAGAGAAAGTAAGTAAGAAAGATTGCTCATTGATCGTAACCAGTTACAAATCCCTTTGTTCCTTCTCCACTCCCACTGCTCCACTTGACCAGGCTAAACTAAAAACAAATAAAATAAATTAATGAGAGAGAGAGAGAAAGGGAGGGAGGGACGAACGGAGGGTGGAAGCAGCATCAAGCAAGTATGGTGGCACCGCCTGTAGTCCCAGCGACTCGTGAGGATGAGGGAGGGGGATCGATGGAGTCAGGTGTTTGAGGTTGCAGTGATCAAAGATACAATATACCGTGTTCGATAGAGGGAGACATACCCTGTCACTCACCTGAAAACTATACAAATATTAGGTACCCTAATAATTGAAAATTAAGCCAAAGGGGTTGGGTGTGGTGGCCTATGCCTGTAATCCTAGCATTCTGGGAGGCGGAGGCGGGTGGATTGCTCAAGGTCAGGAGTTCAAAACCAGCATGAGTAAGAGCAAGACCATGTCTACTATAAATAGGAAGAAATTAATTGACCAACTAAACACACACACACACACACACACACACACACACACACACACACACACACACACACAGAAAAACATAATCAGCCGCGCATGGTGGTGCATGTCTGTAGTCCCAGCTACTCAGGAGGCTGAGACAGAAGGATAACTTGAGCCAGGAGTTTGAGGTTGCTATGCGCTAAGCTGACGCCAGAGGACTCTAGTCCGGGCACCAAAAGTGACGATTGTCCCAGTAAAAAAATTACGGAAAAGGGACTTACCAGAAGGAGCAGGGAGGGAGAGATAAATATTTCTCTCTCTCTCTCTCTCTCTCTCTCTCTCTCTATATATATATATATATATATATATATATATATATATGTTTGTATATGTAATCTGCTATAGACAGAATAAAAGAGATAAGCAGGGAAAGAGAGATAAAAATTTCTAGCAGGCCGTACACACGTGTAATCCTAGCTCTCTGGGAGGCCAAGACAGGACGATTGCTGGAGGTCAAGAGTTCAAACGAGCTCGAGCAAGAGCAAGACCTCATCTCTACTATAAATAGAAAGAAATTGATTGGCCAAGTAATATATATAGAAAGAAAAATTAGCTAGGCATGGTTGCACATGCCTGTAGTCCCAGCTACTTGGGAGGCTGAGACAGAAGGATCACTTGAGCCAAGAAGTTTGAGGTTGCTGTGAGCTAAGCTGACACTAGAGCACTCTAGCCCGGGAACCAGAAGTTAGACTCTGTCACAAAAAAAAAAAAAAAATTAAGAAAAGGGACGTAAAAGAAACAGCAAGGAAGGAGAGATAAAAATTTCTGTCACTCTCTCTCTCTCTCTGTGTATATATATATCTGCTATAGACAGAATAAATGAGATAATCATGGAGGGAGTGATAAAAATCTCTCTCAGGCCCAGCACACTTAAAATGCTTGCTCTCTGGGAGGCCCAGGTGGGAGGATTGCTCGAGGTCAGGAGTTCAAACCAGCTCGAGGAAGAGCAAGACCCCATCTCTACTACAAATAGAAAGAAATTAATTGGCCAACTAAACCCACACACACACACACACACAATAAGCCAGGCATGGTGGCACATACCTGTAGTCCCAGCTATTCAGGAGGCAGAGACAGAAGGATCACATGAGCCCAGGAGTTTGGTGTTGCTGTGCGCTAAGCTGACGCCAGAGGACTCTAGTCCGGGCACCAAAAGTTGGATTGTCCCAATAAAAAAAATTATGGAAAACGGACTTACCAAAAGGAGCAGGAAGGCAGAGATAAAAATTTCTCTCTCTCTCTCTCTCTCTCTCTTTCTCTCTCTCTCTCTCTCTCTCTCTCTCTCTCTGTATATATATATATATATATATATATATATATATATATATATATATATATATATATATATATACTAAAGACAGAATAAAAGAGATAAGCAGGGAGAAAGAGATAAAAAATTCTCTCAGGCCCAGCAACCTCTAATCTTAGGTATCTGGGAGGCCGAGGTGGGAGGATTGTTTGAGGTCAGGAGTTCAAACCAGCCCGAGCAAGAGCAAGACCCCATCTCTACTATAAATGCAAAGAAATTTATTGGCCAAGTAATATATATATAAAGAAAAAGTAGCCGGTCATGGTGGCGCATGCCTGTAGTCCCAGCTACTCGGGAGGCTGAGAAGGAAGGATCATTTGAGCCCAGGAGTTTGAGGTTGAAGTGAGCTAAGCTGACGTCATAGACTCTAGCCGGGGCACCAAAAGTGAGACTTTGTCTCAAAAAAAATTAAGAAAAAGGTACTTACCAGAAAAAGCAGGAAGGGAGAGATAAAAATTTCTCTCTCTCTCTCACTCTCTTTCTCTCTCTCTCTCTCTCTCTCTCTCTCTCTCTCTCTCTCTCTCTCTCTATATATATATATATATATATATATATGCTATTGACAGAATAAAAGAGATAAGCAGGGTAGGAGACATAAAAATTTCTCTCAGGCCGAACACACCTGTAATCCTAGCTCTCTGTGAGGCCGAGGCGGGAGGATTGCTCGAGGTCAGGAGTTCAAACCAGCCCGAACAGGACCCAATCTCTACTATAAATAGAAATAAATTAATTGGCCAAGTAATATATAGAGAAAGAAAAATTAGCCGTGCATTGTGGCACATGCCTGTAGTCCCAGCTACTTTGGAGGCTGAGGCAGGAGGATTGCTTGAGTCCAGGAGGTTGAGGTTGTTGTGAGCTAGGCTTATGCCAGGGTACTCACTCTATCCTGGGCAGCAAAGTGAGACTCTGTCCCAAAAAAATAAAAATGTAATTAAATAAAAAGAAAAGCGAATACAACAATAAAAACTTTAAAAGTAGGGGAAAGCTTACGGAATAAATAAGGACACAAAGAAAGGAAATATCTGTGTATAGTCTTTGCAGTGTGTTTGTGTTTTAAGTGGTGGTGTTACAAAGGAGTCCAAAAGTTAAAAACTATGGATAGTTGCCCAAGCGTGGTAGGGCAGGCTTGGCGGGATGGCTGACCCCCGGTGGCATCATCAGGGTTAGGGTTATGTTTAGGGTTAGGTTTAGGGTTAGGGTTAGATGTTTAGGCTTTTAGGGTTAGGGTTAGATGTTTAGGGTTAGGTTTAGGGTTAGATGTTTAAGGTTAGGGTTAGGTTTAGGGTTAGGGTTAGATGTTTAGGGTAAGGGTTAGGTTTAGGGTTAGATGTTTAGGGTTAGATGTTTAGGGTTAGGGTTAGGTTTAGGTGTAGGTTTAGGGTTAGATGTTTAGGATTAGGTTTAGGGTTGGGGTTTGGGTTAGGGTTTGATGTTTAGGGTTAGGGTTAGATGTTTAGGGTTATGTTTAGGGTTAGGTTTAGGCTTAGGGTTAGGGTTAGGGTCAAGCGCAGACTTGGAAAAGTCCGCCCTGCCTAGAGAAAGGCAAACCGACACCTTTGGTGCATAGAGAGACCTCCTTCGGTGTTTTTATGGAGCCAGGCTGACGCCACAGCACTCTAGGCCGGGTAACACAGTGACACTCCATCTCTCAAGAAACGAGAGCAAAAAAGAAAAGAAGAAAGAGAGATAGAGAGAGTTAGGGGAAAGCGGCAGGGCTCTCTCCTCCCATTCCATACCCACTCTAGCCTGGGCTCCAAAACTGAGACTCTGTTTAAAAAAAAAATAAATAAAAAAATTAAGAAAAAGGGACTTGCCAGAAAAAGCAGGGAGGGAGAGATAAAAATTTCTCTTACTCTGTCTCTCTCTTTCGCTCTCTCTCTCTTTCTCTCTCTCTCTCTCTCTCTCTATATATATATATATATGTATATATCTGCTATTGACAAAATAAAAGAGATAAGCAGGGTAGGAGACAGAAAAATTTCTCTCAGTCCGAACACACCTGTAATCCTAGCTCTCTAGGAGGCCGAGGCAGGAGGATTGCTCGCGGTCAGGAGAAATTATGGCCCAAGTAATATATGCCTGTGTCACAAAGCATCACGTGGATCCTATAAAGATTATGATGGTTATCCTGGAACACTATGAGGCCGGGTGTGGGGCTTCACTCATGTAGTCCTAGCGGGTTGGGAGACTGATGCACAGGGATCACCCAAGTTAAAGAGCTGGAGAAGATCCAGAGAGAGAGAGAGAGAGAAAGTAAGTAAGAAAGATTGCTCATTGATCGTAACCAGTTACAAATCCCTTTGTTCCTTCTCCACTCCCACTGCTCCACTTGACCAGGCTAAACTAAAAACAAATAAAATAAATTAATGAAAGAGAGAGAAAGGGAAGGAGGGACGAAGGGAGGGTGGAAGCAGCATCAAGCAAGTATGGTGGCACCGCCTGTAGTCCCAGCGACTCGTGAGGATGAGGGAGGAGGATCGATGGAGTCAGGTGTTTGAGGTTGCAGTGATCAAAGATACAATATACCGTGTTCGCTAGAGGGAGACAGACCCTGTCACTCACCTGAAAACTATACAAATATTAGGTACCATAACAATTAAAAATTAAGCCAAAGGGGTTGGGTGTGGTGACCTATGCCTGTAATCCTAGCATTCTGGGAGGCGGAGGCTGGTGGATTGCTCAAGGTCAGGAGTTCTAAAGCAGCATGAGTTAGAGCAAGACCATGTCTACTATAAATAGGAAGAAATTAATTGATCAACTAAACACACACACACACACACACACACACACACACACACACACAGACAAACATAATAAGCCGGGCATGGTGGTGCATGTCTGTAGTCCCAGCTACTCAGGAGGCTGAGACTGAAGGATCACATGAGCCAGGAGTTTGAGGTTGCTGTGCGCTAAGCTGACGCCAGAGGACTCTAGTCCGGGCACCAAAAGTGACGATTGTCCCAGTAAATAAATTACGGAAAAGGGACTTACCAGAAGGAGCAGGGAGGGAGAGATAAATATTTTTCTGTGTCTCTCTCTCTGTATATATATATATGTATGTATATGTAATCTACTATAGACAGAATGAAAGAGATAAGCAGGGAAAGAGAGAAAAAAATTTCTCTCAGTCCGAACACACCTGTAATCCTAGCTCTCTGGGAGGCCGAGGCAGGAGGATTGCTCGCGGTCAGGAGAAATTTATGGGCCAAGTAATATATATAGAAAGAAAACTTAGCTGGGCATGGCGGCACATGCCTGTAGTCCCAGCTACTCGGGGGGGCTGAGACAGAAGGATCACTTGAGCCCAGGAGTTTGAGGTTGAAGTGAGCTAAACTGACGCAATAGCACTGTAGTCCGGGCACCAAAAGTGAGACTCTGTCTCAAAAATAAAAAATAAAAAAATTAAGAAAAAGGGACTTGCCAGAAAAAGCAGGGAGGGAGAGATAAAAATTTCTCTCACTCTCTCTCTCTCTTTTTCTCTCTCTCTCTCTCTCTCTCTCCATATATATATATAAATCTGCTCTCTGTCTCTCTCTCTCTCTCTCTCTATATATATATATGTATATACATCTGCTATTGACAGAATACAAGAGATAAGCAGGCTGGGAGACATAAAAATTTCTCTCAGGCCCAGCGCACCTATAATCCTAGCTCTCTGGGAGGCCAAGGGGGGAGGATTGCTCGAGGTCAGGGACATTTATGGGCCAAGTAATATATATAGAAAGAAAAATTAGCCGTGCATGGCGGCACATGACTGTAGTCCCGACTGCTCGGGGGGCTGAGACAGAAAGATCGCTTGAGCCCCGGAGTTTGAGGTTGCAGTGAGCTAAGCTGATGACATAGGACTCTA
>NC_134134.1:6177500-6210898 GCF_040939455.1 Microcebus murinus
AGATTTGGAAAAGTCCGCCCTGCCTAGAGAAAGGCAAACCGACACCTTTGGTGCATAGAGAGACCTCCTTCGGTGTTTTTATGGAGCCCAGCTGACGCCACAGCAATCTAGGCCGGGTAACACAGTGACACTCCATCTCTCAAGAAAAGACAGCAAAAAAGAAAGGAATAAAGAGAGATAGAGAGAGATAGGGGAAAGCGGCAGGGCTCTCTCCTCCCATTCCATACCCACTCTAGCCTGGGCTCCAAAACTGAGACTCTGTTTAAAAAAAAAATAAATAAAAAAATTTAGAAAAAGGGACTTGCCAGAAAAAGCAGGGAGGGAGAGATAAATATTTCTCTCTCTCTCTCTCTCTCTCTCTCTCTCTCTCTCTCTCTGTCTCTCTCACTATATATATATATATCTGCTATAGACAAAATAAAAGGGATAAGCAGGGAGGGAGAGATAAAAATTTTTCTCAGGCCCAGGACACCTGTAATCCTAGCTCTTTGGGAGGCCGAGGCGGGAGGATTGTTGGAGGTCAGGAGTTCAAACCAGCCCGAGCAAGAGCAAGACCCCATTTCTTAATATAAATGGAAAAAAATTAATTGGCCAACTAATATATATAGAAAGAAAAATTAGCCAGGCATGGTGGCGCATGCCTGTAGTCCCAGCTACTCGGGAGGCTGAGGCTGTAGGATCGCTGAGCCCCGGAGAATTAGGTTGCTGTGAGCCAGCCTGACGCCACGGCACTCACTCTAGCCTGGGCAACAAAGTGAGACTGTGTCTCAAAAAAAAAAAAAAAAAAAAAAAAATTAAGAAAAAGGGAGCTACCAGAAAACGCAGGGAGGAAAAGATAAAAATTTCTCTCTCTTTCTCTCTCTCTCGCTCTCTCTGTCTCTCTCTCTCTTTCTATATATAGATAAGCAGGGTTGAAGAGATTAAAATTTCTCTCAGGCCCAGCACACCTGTAATCCTAGCTCTCTGGGAGGAGGGGCGGGAGGATTGCTCGAGGTCAGGAGTTCAAACCTGCCCGAGCAAGAGCAAGACCCCATCTCTACTATAAATAGAAAGAAATTTACTGGCCAAGTAATATATATACAAAGAAAAATTAGCCGGGCATGTTGGCGCATGCCTGAAGTCCCAGTTACTCTGGAGGCTGAGACAGAAGGATCACTTGAGCCCAGGAGTTTGAGGTTGCTGTGAGCTAAGCTTACGACATAGCACTCTAGCCTGGGCACTAAAAGTTAGACTCTGTGTCAAAAAAATAAAAATTTAGAAAAAGGTACTTGCCAGAAAAAGCAGGGGGGGAGGGATAAAAATTTCTCTCTCTCTCTCTCTCTCTCTCTCTCTCTATATATATATATATATATATATATATATATATATACACACACACACACACACATATATCTGCTATAGACAGAATAAAAGAGATAAGCAGGGAAGAGAGATAAAAATTTCTCTCAGGCCCAGCACACCTGTAATCCTAGCTCTCTGAGAGGCCAAGACAGGACGATTGCTGGAGGTCAAGAGTTCAAACGAGCTCGAGCAAGAGCAAGACCTTATCTCTACTATAAATAGAAAGAAATTGATTGGCCAAGTAATATATATAGAAAGGAAAATTAGCCAGGCATGGTTGCACATGCCTGTAGTCCCAGCTACTTGGGAGGCTGAGACAAAAGGATCACTTGAGCCCAGAAGTTTGAGGTTGCTCTGAGCTAAGCTGACACTAAAGCAGTCTAGCCCGGGAACCAGAAGTGAGACTCTGTCTCAAAAAAAAAATATTAAGAAAAGGGACTTAAAAGAAACAGCAAGGAAGGAGAGATAAAAATTTCTGTCACTCTCTCTCTCTCTCTCTCTGTGTATATATATATCTGCTATAGACAGAATAAATGAGATAACCATGGAGGGAGTGATAAAAATCTCTCTCAGGCCCAGCACACCTAAAATGCTTGCTCTCTGGGAAGCCCAGGTGGGAGGATTGCTCGAGGTCAGGAGTTCAAACCAGCTCGAGGAAGAGCAAGACCCCATCTGTACTACAAATAGAAAAAAATTTATTGGCCCACTAAACACACACACACACACACACACACACACACACACGCCAGGCATGGTGGCACATACCTGTAGTCCCAGCTATTCAGGAAGCAGAGACAGAAGGATCACATGAGCCCAGGAGTTTGGTGTTGCTGTGCGCTAAGCTGACGCCAGAGGACTCTACTCCGGGCACCAAAAGTTGGTTTGTCCCAATAAAAAAATTATGGAAAAGGGACCTAGCAAAAGGAGCAGGAAGGTAGAGATAAAAATTTCTCTCTCTCTCTCTCTCTCTCTCTCTCTCTCTATATATATATATATATATATATATATATACTAAAGACAGAATAAAAGAGATAAGCAGGGAGAAAGAGATAAAAAATTCTCTCAGGCCCAACAACCTCTAATCTTAGGTATCTGGGAGGCCGAGGTGGGAGGATTGTTTGATGTCAGGAGTTCAAACCAGCCCGAGCAAGAGCAAGACCCCATCTCTACTATAAATGCAAAGAAATTTATTGGCCAAGTAATATATATAGAAAGAAAAAGTAGCCGGTCATGGTGGCGCATGCCTGTAGTCCCAGCTACTCGGGAGGCTGAGAAGGAAGGATCATTTGAGCCCAGGAGTTTGAGGTTGAAGTGAGCTAAGCTGACGTCATAGACTCTAGCCGGGGCACCAAAAGTGAGACTTTGTCTCAAAAAAAATTAAGAAAAAGGTACTTACCAGAAAAAGCAGGAAGGGAGAGATAAAAATTTCTCTCTCTCTCACTCTCTTTCTTTCTCTCTCTCTCTCTCTATATATATATATGCTATTGAGAGAATAAAAGAGATAAGCAGGGTAGGAGACATAAAAATTTCTCTCAGGCCAAACACACCTGTAATCCTAGCTCTCTGTGAGGCCGAGGCGGGAGGATTGCTCGAGGTCAGGAGTTCAAACCAGCCCGAACAGGACCCAATCTCTACTATAAATAGAAAGAAATTAATTGGCCAAGTAATATATAGAGAAAGAAATATTAGCCGGACATGGTGGCACATGCCTGTAGTCCCAGCTACTTTGGAGGCTGAGGCAGGAGGATTGCTTGAGTCCAGGAGGTTGAGGTTGTTGTGAGCTAGGCTTATGCCAGGGTACTCACTCTATCCTGGGCAACAAAGTGAGACTCTGTCCCCAAAAAATAAAAATGTAATTAAATAAAAAGAAAAGCGAACACAACAATAAAAACGTTTTAAAAGTAGGGGAAAGCTTACGGAATAAATAAGGACACAAAGAAAGGAAATATCTGTGTATAGTCGTTGCAGTGTGTTTGTGTTTATAGTCGTGGTGTTACAAAGGAGTCCAAAAGTTAAAAACTATGAATAGTTGCCCAAGCGTGGTAGGGCAGGCTTGGCGGGATGGCTGACCCCCGGTGGCATCATCAGGGGTAGGGTTATGTTTAGGGTTAGGTTTAGGGTTAGGGTTAGATGTTTAGGCTTTTAGGGTTAGGGTTAGATGTTTAGAGTTAGGGTTAGGCTTAGGGTTAGGGTTAGATGTTTAAGGTTAGGGTTAGGTTTAGGGTTAGGGTTAGATGTTTAGGCTTTTAGGGTTAGGGTTAGATGTTTAGCGTTAGGGTTAGGCTTAGGGTTAGGGTTAGATGTTTAAGGTTAGGGTTAGGTTTAGGGTTAGGGTTAGATGTTTAGGCGTTTAGGGTTAGGGTTAGATGTTTAGCGTTAGGGTTAGGCTTAGGGTTAGATGTTTAAGGTTAGGGTTAGGTTTAGGGTTAGGGTTAGATGTTTAGGGTAAGGGTTAGGTTTAGGGTTAGATGTTTAGGGTTAGGGTTTGATGTTTAGGGTTAGGGTTAGGTTTAGGGTTACGGTTAGGGTTAGATATTTAGGATTAGGTTTAGGGTCGGGGTTTGGGATTGGGTTAGGGTTTGATGTTTAGGGTTAGGGTTAGGGTTAGATGTTTAGGTTTACGGTTAGGGTTAGGTTAAACTTGGGGTTTGGGTTAGGGTTTGATGTTTAGGGTTAGGGTTAGGTTTAGGGTTAGATCTTTAGGGTTATGTTTAGGCTTAGGGTTATGGTTAGGGTCAAACGCAGACTTGGAAATGTCCGCCCTGCCTAGAGAAAGGCAAACCGACACCTTTGGTGCATAGAGAGACCTCCTTCGGTGTTTTTATGGAGCCAGGCTGACGCCACAGCACTCTAGGCCGGGTAACACAGTGACACTCCATCTCTCAAGAAAAGACAGCAAAAAAGAAAGGAAGAAAGAGAGATAGAGAGAGATAGGGGAAAGCGGCAGGGCTCTCTCCTCCCATTCCATGCCCACTCTAGCCTGGGGTCCAAAACTGAGACTCTGTTTAAAAAAAAAAAATAAAAATATTAAGAAAAAGGGACTTGCTAGAAAAAGCAGGGAGGGAGAGATAAATATTTCTCTTACTCTCTCTCTCTTTTTCGCTCTCTCTCTCTGTATATATATATATATATCTGTTCTGTGTCTCTCTCTCTCTCTCTCTCTCTATATATATATATATATATATCTGCTATTGACAAAATAAAAGAGATAAGCAGGGTAGGAGACATAAAAATTTCTCTCAGTCCGAACACACCTGTAATCCTAGCTCTCTAGGAGGCCGAGGCAGGAGGATTGCTCGCGGTCAGGAGAAATTTATGGCCCAAGTAATATATGCCGGTGTCACAAAGCATCACGTGGACCCTATAAAGATTATGATGGTTATCCTGGAACACTATGAGGCCGGGTGTGGGGCTTCACTCCTGTAGTCCTAGCGGGTTGGGAGACTGATGCACAGGGATCACCCAAGTTCAGGAGATGGAGAAGATCCAGAGAGAGAGAGAGAGAAAGTAAGTAAGAAAGATTGCTCATTGATCGTAACCAGTCACAAATCCCTTTGTTCCTTCTCCACTCCCACTGCTCCACTTGACCAGGCTAAACTAAAAACAAATAAAATAAATTAATGAGAGAGAGAGAAAGGGAGGGAGGGACGAACGGAGGGTGGAAGCAGCATCAAGCAAGTATGGTGGCACCGCCTGTAGTCCCAGCGACTCGTGAGGATGAGGGAGGAGGATCGATGGAGTCAGGTGTTTGAGGTTACAGTGATCAAAGATACAATATACTGTGTTCGATAGAGGGAGACATACCCTGTCACTCACCTAAAAACTATACACATATTAGGTACCATAATAATTAAAAATTTAGCCAAAGGTGTTGGGTGTGGTGGCCTATGCCTGTAATCCTAGCATTCTGGGAGGGGGAGGCTGGTGGATTGCTCAAGGTCAGGAGTTCTAAAGCAGCATGAGTAAGAGCAAGACCATGTCTACTATAAATAGGAAGAAATTAATTGACCAACTAAACACACACACACACACACACACACAAACATAATAAGCCGGGCATGGTGGTGCATGTCTGTAGTCCCAGCTACTCAGGAGGCTGAGACTGAAGGATCACTTGAGCCAGGAGTTTGAGGTTGCTATGCGCTAAGCTGACGCCAGAGGACTCTAGTCCGGGCACCAAAAGTGACGATTGTCCCAGTAAAAAAATTACGGAAAAGGGACTTACCATAAGCAGCAGGGAGGGAGAGATAAATATTTCTCTCTCTCTATATATATATATATATATGTATGTATATGTAATCTACTATAGACAGAATAAAAGAGATAAGCAGGGAAAGAGAGATAAAAATTTCTCTCAGGCCCAGCACACCTGTAACCCTAGCTCTCTGGGAGGAGGGGCGGGAGGATTGCTCGAGGTCAGGAGTTCAAACCTGCCCGAGCAAGAGCAAGACCCCATCTCTACTATAAATAGAAAGAAATTTACTGGCCAAGTAATATATATACAAAGAAAAATTAGCCGGGCATGTTGGCACATGCCTGAAGTCCCAGTTACTCTGGAGGCTGAGACAGAAGGATCACTTGAGCCCCGGAGTTTGAGGTTGCTGTGAGCTAAGCTGATGCCAGAGCACTCTAGCCTGGGCACTAAAAGTTAGACTCTGTGTCAAAAAAATAAAAATTTAGAAAAAGGTACTTGCCAGAAAAAGCAGGGGGGGAGGGATAAAAATTTCTCTCTCTCTCTCTCTCTCTCTCTCTATATATATATATATATATATATATATATATACACACACACACATATATCTGCTATAGACAGAATAAAAGAGATAAGCAGGGAAGAGAGATAAAAATTTCTCTCAGGCCCAGCACACCTGTAATCCTAGCTCTCTGAGAGGCCAAGACAGGACGATTGCTGGAGGTCAAGAGTTCAAACGAGCAAGACCTTATCTCTACTATAAATAGAAAGAAATTAATTGGCCAAGTAATATATAGAGAAAGAAAAATTACCCGGACATGGTGGCACATGCCTGTAGTCCCAGCTACTTTGGAGGCTGAGGCAGGAGGATTGCTTGAGTCCAGGAGGTTGAGGTTGCTATGAGCTAGGCTGATGCCAGGGCACTCACTCTAGCCTGGGCAACAAAGTGAGACTCTGTCCCAAAAAAATAAAAATGTAATTAAATGAAAGGAAAAGCGAACACAACAATACAAACTTTAAAAGTAGGGGAAAGCTTACGGAATAAATTAGGACAGAAAGAAAGGAAATATCTGTGTATAGTCGTTGCAGTGTGTTTGTGTTTTAAGTGGTGGTGTTACAAAGGAGTCCAAAAGTTAAAAACTATGGATAGTTGCCCAAGCGTGGTAGGGCAGGCTTGGCGGGATGGCTGACCCCCGGTGGCATCATCAGGGTTAGGGTTAGGTTTAGGGTTAGGGTTAGATGTTTAGGCTTTTAGGGTTAGGGTTAGATGTTTAGGGTAAGGGTTAGGTTTAGGGTTAGATGTTTAGGGTTAGGGTTAGGGTTAGGGTTAGATGTTTATGATTAGGTTTAGGGTTGGTTTGGGTTAGGGTTTGATGTTTAGGGTTAGGTTTAGGGTTAGGGTTAGATGTTTAGGTTTACGGTTAGGGTTAGGATTAAGGTTGGGGTTTGGGTTAGGGTTTGATGTTTAGGGTTAGGGTTTTATGTTTAGGGTTAGGGTTAGATGTTTAGGGTTATGTTTAGGGTTAGGTTTAGGCTTAGCGTTAGGGTTAGGGTCAAGCGCAGACTTGGAAAAGTCCGCCCTTCCAAGAGAAAGGCAAACCGACACCTTTGGTGCATAGAGAGATCTCCTTCGGTGTTTTTATGGAGCCAGGCTGACGCCACAGCACTCTAGGCCGGGTAACACAGTGACACTCCATCTCTCAAGAAAAGACAGCAAAAAAGAAAGGAAGAAAGAGAGATAGAGAGAGATAGGGGAAAGCGGCAGGGCTCTCTCCTCCCATTCCATACCCACTCTGGCCTCGGCTCCAATACTGAGACTCTGTTTAAAAAAAAAATTAATAAAAATATTAAGAAAAAGGGACTTGCCAGAAAAAGCAGGGAGGGAGAGATAAAAATTTCCATCAGGCCGAACACACCTGTAATCCTAGCTATCTGGTAGGCCGAGGCTGCAGAATTGCTGGAGGTTAGGAGTTCAAACCAGCCCGAGGAAGAGCAAGACCCCATCTCTACTATAAATAGAAAGAAATTAATTGGCCAAGTAAAATATATAGAAAGAAAAATTAGCCTGGCATGGTGGTGCATGCCTCTAGTCCCTGCTACTCGGCAGGCTGAGAAGGAAGGATCACTTGAGCCCAGGAGTTTGAGGTTGTTGTGAGCTAAGCTGACACCATAGCACTCTAGCCCGACTCCAAAAGTGAGAAGGTGGCCGGGCGTGGTGGCTCACGCCTGTATTACTAGCACTTTGGGAGGCCGAGGCAGGCGGATTGCTCAAGGTCAGGAGTTCGAAACCAGCCTGAGCGAGACCCCGTTTCTACCAAAAATAGAAAGAAATTAATTGACCAACTAAAAATATATATACAAAAAATTAGCCGGGCATGGTGGCGCATGTCTGTAGTCCCAGCTACTCGGGAGGCTGAGGCTGTCGGATCGCTGAGCCCCAGAGATTGTGGTTGCTGTGAGCCAGCCTGACGCCACGGCACTCACTCTAGCCTGGGCAACAAAGTGAGACTCTGTCTCAAAAAAAAAAAAAAAAACAAACAAAAATATTAAGAAAAAGGGAGCTACCAGAAAACGCAGGGAGGAAAAGATAAAAATTTCTCTCTCTCTGTCTCTCTCTCTCTCGCTCTCTCTGTCTCTCTCTCTCTTTATATATAAGCAGGGTTGAAGAGATTAAAATTTGTCTCAGGCCCAGCACACCTGTAATCCTAGCTCTCTGGGAGGCGGGGCAGGAGGATTGCTCGAGGTCAGGAGTTCAAACCAGCCCGAGCAAGAGCAAGACCTCATCTCTACTATAAATAGAAAGAAATTTACTGGGCAAGTAATATATATCCAAAGAAAAATTAGCCGGGCATGGTGGCACATGCCTGAAGTCCCAGTTACTCTGGAGGCTGAGACAGAAGGATCACTTGAGCCCAGGAGTTTGAGGTTGCTGTGAGCTAAGCTGACGCCATGGCACTCTAGCCTGGGCACTAAAAGTTAGACTCTGTGTCAAAAAAATAAAAATTTAGAAAAAGGTACTTGCCAGAAAAAGCAGGGGGGGAGGGATAAAAATTTCTCTCACTCTCTCTCTCTCTCTCTCTCTCTCTCTATATATATATATATATATATATATATACACACACATATATCTGCTATAGACAGAATAAAAGAGATAAGCAGGGAAGAGAGATAAAAATTTCTCTCAGGCCCAGCACACCTGTAATCCTAGCTCTCTGGGAGGCCGAGACAGGACGATTGCTGGAGGTCAAGAGTTCAAACGAGCTCGAGCAAGAGCAAGACCCCATCTCTACTATAAATAGAAAGAAATTGATTGGCCAAGTAATATATATAGAAAGAAAAATTAGCCAGGCATGGTTGCACATGACTGTAGTCCCAGCTACTCAGGAGGCAGAGACAGAAGGATCACATGACCCCAGGAGTTTGGTGTTGCTGTGCGCTAAGCTGACGCCAGAGGACTCTAGTCCGGGCACCAAAAGTTGGATTGTCCCAATAAAAAAAATTATGGAAAAGGGACTTACCAAAAGGAGCAGGAAGGTAGAGATAAAAATTTCTCTCTCTCTCTCTCTCTGTCTCCCTATATATATATATATATATATATATATATATATATATATATATATATATATACTAAAGACAGAATAAAAGAGATAAGCAGGGAGAAAGAGATAAAAAATTATCTCAGGCCCAGCAACCTCTAATCTTAGGTATCTGTGAGGCCGAGGTGGGAGGATTGTTTGAGGTCAGGAGTTCAAACCAGCCCGAGCAAGAGCAAGACCCCATCTCTACTCTAAAAGCAAAGAAATTTATTGGCCAAGTAATATATATATAAAGAAAAAGTAGCCGGTCATGGTGGCGCATGCCTATAGTCCCAGCTACTCGGGAGGCTGAGAAGGAAGGATCATTTGAGCCCAGGAGTTTGAGGTTGAAGTGAGCTAAGCTGACATCATAGACTCTAGCCGGGGCACCAAAAGTGAGACTTTGTCTCAAAAAAAATTAAGAAAAAGGTACTTACCAGAAAAAGCAGGAAGGGAGAGATAAAAATTTCTCTCTCTCTCTCACTCTCTCTCTCTCTCTCTCTCTCTCTCTATATATATATATATATATATATATATATATGCTATAGACAGAATAAAAGGGATAAGCAGGGAGGGAGAGATAAAAATGTGTCTCAGGCCCAGCACACCTGTAATCCTAGCTCTCTGTGAGGCCGAGGCGGGAGGATTGCTCGAGGTCAGGAGTTCAAACCAGCCCGAACAGGACCCAATCTCTACTATAAATAGAAAGAAATTAATTGGCCAAGTAATATATAGAGAAAGAAAAATTAGCCGGACATGGTGGCACATGCCTGTAGTCCCAGCTACTTTGGAGGCTGAGGCAGGAGGATTGCTTGAGTCCAGGAGGTTGAGGTTGTTGTGAGCTAGGCTTATGCCAGGGTACTCACTCTATCCTGGGCAACAAAGTGAGACTCTGTCCCCAAAAAATAAAAATGTAATTAAATAAAAAGAAAAGCGAACAGAACAATAAAAACTTTAAAAGTAGGGGAAAGCTTACGGAATAAATAAGGACACAAAGAAAGGAAACATCTGTGTATAGTCGTTGCAGTGTGTTTGTGTTTTAAGTGGTGGTGTTACAAAGGAGTGCAAAAGTTAAAAACTATGGATAGTTGCCCAAGCGTGGTAGGGCAGGCTTGGCGGGATGGCTGACCCCGGGTGGCATCATCAGGGTTAGGGTTATGTTTAGGGTTATGTTTAGGGTTAGGGTTAGATGTTTAGGCTTTTAGGGTTAGGGTTAGATGTTTAGGGTTAGGGTTAGGCTTAGGGTTAGGGTTAGATGTTTAAGGTTACAGTTAGGTTTAGGGTCAGGGTTAGGTTTAGGGTTAGATGTTTAGGGTTAGGGTTAGGTTTAGCGTTAGGGTTAGGGTTAGATGTTTAGGATTAGGTTTAGGGTTGGGGTTTGGCTTAGGGTTTGATGTTTAGGGTTAGGTTTAGGGTTAGGGTTAGATGTTTACGTTTACGGTGAGGGTTAGGTTTAAGCTTGGGGTTTGGGTTAGGGTTTGATGTTTAGGGTTACTGTTAGGTTTAGGGTTAGGTTTAGGGTTAGTGTTAGGGTTAGATGTTTAGGGTTAGGTTTAGGGTTGGGGTTTGAGTTTGGGTTAGGGTTTGATGTTTAGGGTTAGGTTTAGTGTTAGGGTTAGGGTTAGATGTTTAGGGTTAGGGTTAGATGTTTAGGGTTATGTTTAGGGTTAGGTTTAGGCTTAGGGTTAGGGTTAGGGTCAAGCGCAGACTTGGAAAAGTCCGCCCTGCCTAGAGAAAGGCAAACCGACACCTTTGGTGCATAGAGAGACCTCCTTCGGTGTTTTTATGGAGCCAGGCTGACGCCACAGCACTCTAGGCCGGGTAACACAGTGACACTCCATCTCTCAAGGAAAGACAGCAAAAAAGAAAGGAAGAAAGAGAGATAGAGAGAGATAGGGGAAAGCGGCAGGGCTCTCTCCTCCCATTCCATGCCCACTCTAGCCTGGGCTCCAAAACTGAGACTCTGTTTAAAAAAGGAGCAGGAAGGTAGAGATAAAAATTTCTCTCTCTCTCTCTCTCTCTTTCTCTCTCTCTCTCTCTCTCTCTCTCTGTATATATATATATATATATATATATATATATATATATACTAAAGACAGAATAAAAGAGATAAGCAGGGACAAAGAGATAAAAAATTCTCTCAGGCCCAGCAACCTCTAATCTTAGGTATCTGGGAGGCCGAGGTGGGAGGATTGTTTGAGGTCAGGAGTTCAAACCAGCCCGAGCAAGAGCAAGACCCCATCTCTACTATAAATGCAAAGAAATTTATTGGCCAAGTAATATATATATAAAGAAAAAGTAGCCGGTCATGGTGGCGCATGCCTGTAGTCCCAGCTACTCGGGAGGCTGAGAAGGAAGGATCATTTGAGCCCAGGAGTTTGAGGTTGAAGTGAGCTAAGCTGACGTCATAGACTCTAGCCGGGGCACCAAAAGTGAGACTTTGTCTCAAAAAAAATTAAGAAAAAGGTACTTACCAGAAAAAGCAGGAAGGGAGAGATAAAAATTTCTCTCTCTCTCTCACTCTCTTTCTCTCTCTCTCTCTCTCTCTCTCTCTCTAGATATATATATATATATATATATATATATATATATATATATATATGCTATTGACAGAATAAAAGAGATAAGCAGGGTAGGAGACATAAAAATTTCTCTCAGGCCGAACACACCTGTAATCCTAGCTCTCTGTGAGGCCGAGGCGGGAGGATTGCTCGAGGTCAGGAGTTCAAACCAGCCCGAACAGGACCCAATCTCTACTATAAATAGAAAGAAATTAATTGGCCAAGTAATATATAGAGAAAGAAAAATTAGCCGTGCATGGTGGCACATGCCTGTAGTCCCAGCTACTTTGGAGGCTGAGGCAGGAGGATTGCTTGAGTCCAGGAGGTTGAGGTTGTTGTGAGCTAGGCTTATGCCAGGGTACTCACTCTATCCTGGGCAGCAAAGTGAGACTCTGTCCCAAAAAAATAAAAATGTAATTAAATAAAAAGAAAAGCGAATACAACAATAAAAACTTTAAAAGTAGGGGAAAGCTTACGGAATAAATAAGGACACAAAGAAAGGAAATATCTGTGTATAGTCTTTGCAGTGTGTTTGTGTTTTAAGTGGTGGTGTTACAAAGGAGTCCAAAAGTTAAAAACTATGGATAGTTGCCCAAGCGTGGTAGGGCAGGCTTGGCGGGATGGCTGACCCCCGGTGGCATCATCAGGGTTAGGGTTATGTTTAGGGTTAGGTTTAGGGTTAGGGTTAGATGTTTAGGCTTTTAGGGTTAGGGTTAGATGTTTAGGGTTAGGGTTAGGGTTAGATGTTTAAGGTTAGGGTTAGGTTTAGGGTTAGGGTTAGATGTTTAGGGTAAGGGTTAGGTTTAGGGTTAGATGTTTAGGGTTAGATGTTTAGGGTTAGGGTTAGGTTTAGGTGTAAGGTTAGGGTTAGATGTTTAGGATTAGGTTTAGGGTTGGGGTTTGGGTTAGGGTTTGATGTTTAGGGTTAGGGTTAGATGTTTAGGGTTATGTTTAGGGTTAGGTTTAGGCTTAGGGTTAGGGTTAGGGTCAAGCGCAGACTTGGAAAAGTCCGCCCTGCCTAGAGAAAGGCAAACCGACACCTTTGGTGCATAGAGAGACCTCCTTCGGTGTTTTTATGGAGCCAGGCTGACGCCACAGCACTCTAGGCCGGGTAACACAGTGACACTCCATCTCTCAAGAAACGAGAGCAAAAAAGAAAAGAAGAAAGAGAGATAGAGAGAGTTAGGGGAAAGCGGCAGGGCTCTCTCCTCCCATTCCATACCCACTCTAGCCTGGGCTCCAAAACTGAGACTCTGTTTAAAAAAAAAATAAATAAAAAAATTAAGAAAAAGGGACTTGCCAGAAAAAGCAGGGAGGGAGAGATAAAAATTTCTCTTACTCTGTCTCTCTCTTTCGCTCTCTCTCTCTTTCTCTCTCTCTCTCTCTCTCTCTCTCTATATATATATATATATATATATATAAATCTGTTCTCTGTCTCTGTCTCTCTCTCTCTCTCTCTATATATATATATATATATATATATCTGCTATTGACAAAATAAAAGAGATAAGCAGGGTAGGAGACAGAAAAATTTCTCTCAGTCCGAACACACCTGTAATCCTAGCTCTCTAGGAGGCCGAGGCAGGAGGATTGCTCGCGGTCAGGAGAAATTTATGGCCCAAGTAATATATGCCTGTGTCACAAAGCATCACGTGTACCCTATAAAGATTATGAGGGTTATCCTGGAACACTGTGAGGCCGGGTGTGGGGCTTCACTCCTGTAGTCCTAGTGGGTTGGGAGACTGATGCACAGGGATCACCCAAGTTAAGGAGCTGGAGAAGATCCAGAGAGAGAGAGAGAGAGAAAGTAAGTAAGAAAGATTGCTCATTGATCGTAACCAGTTACAAATCCCTTTGTTCCTTCTCCACTCCCACTGCTCCACTTGACCAGGCTAAACTAAAAACAAATAAAATACATTAATGAGAGAGAGAGAAAGGGAGGGAGGGACGAACGGAGGGTGGAAGCAGCATCAAGCAAGTATGGTGGCAGCGCCTGTAGTCCCAGCGACTCGTGAGGATGAGGGAGGGGGATCGATGGAGTCAGGTGTTTGAGGTTGCAGTGATCAAAGATACAATATACCGTGTTCGATAGAGGGAGACATACCCTGTCACTCACCTGAAAACTATACAAATATTAGGTACCCTAATAATTAAAAATTAAGCCAAAGGGGTTGGGTGTGGTGGCCTATGCCTATAATCCTAGCATTCTGGGAGGCGGAGGCGGGCGGATTGCTCAAGGTCAGGAGTTCAAAACCAGCATGAGTAAGAGCAAGACCATGTCTACTATAAATAGGAAGAAATTAATTGACCAACTAAACACGCACACACACACACACACACACACACACACAGAAAAACATAATCAGCCGGGCATGGTGGTGCATGTCTGTAGTCCCAGCTACTCAGGAGGCTGAGACAGAAGGATAACTTGAGCCAGGAGTTTGAGGTTGCTATGCGCTAAGCTGACGCCAGAGGACTCTAGTCCGGGCACCAAAAGTGACGATTGTCCCAGTAAAAAAATTACGGAAAAGGGACTTACCAGAAGGAGCAGGGAGGGAGAGATAAATATTTCTCTCTGTCTCTCTCTCTCTCTCTCTCTGTCTCTCTCTCTCTCTCTCTATATATATATATATATATATATGTATGTATATGTAATCTGCTATAGACAGAATAAAAGAGATAAGCAGGGAAAGAGAGATAAAAATTTCTCTCAGGACCAGCACACCTGTAATCCTAGCTCTCTTGGAGGCTGAGGTTGGAGGATTGCCCCAGGTCAGGAGTTCAAACCAGCCCGAGTAAGAGCAAGATGCCATCTCTAATATAAATAGAATGAAATTTACTGGCCAGGTAGTATATATAAAAAGAAAAATTAGCCGGACATGGTGTCACATGCCTGTAGTCTCCGAGGTCACTTGAGCCCTGGAGTTTGAGGTGGCTGTGAGCTAAGCTGACGCCATACTACTCTAGCCTGGGCACCAAAACTGAGACTCTGTCTCAAAAAAAAAAAAATAAAAAAATTAAGAAAAAGGGACTTGCCAGAGAAAGCAGGCAGGGAGAGATAAAAATTTCTCTCTCTCTCTCTCTCTCTCTCTCTCTCTCTCTCTCTCTCTCTCTCTCTCTATATATATATATATATATATATATATATATATATATATATATATATATATTATATATATCTGCTATTGAGAAAAGAGATAAGCAGGGAAGGAGAGATTAAAATTTCTATCAGGACGAACACACCTGTAATCCTAGCTATCTGGGAGGCCGAGGCCGGAGAATTGCTGGAGGTTAGGAGTTCAAACCAGCCCGAGGAAGAGCAAGACCCCATCTCTACTATAAATAGAAAGAAATGAATTGGCCAAGTAAAATATATAGAAAGAAAAATTAGCCTGGCATGGTGGCGCATGCCTCTAGTCCCAGCTACTCGGGAGGCTGAGACAGAAGGATCACTTGAGCCCAGGAGTTTGAGGTTGTTGTGAGCTAAGCTGACACCATAGCACTCTAGCCCGACTCCAAAAGTGAGAAGGTGGCTGGGCGAGGTGGCTCACGCCTGTATTAGTAGCTCTTTGGGAGGCTGAGGCAGGCGGATTGCTCAAGGTCAGGAGTTCGAAACCAGCCTGAGCGAGACCCCGTGTCTACCAAAAATAGAAATAAATTAATTGACCAACTAAAAATATATATACAAAAAATTAGCCGGGCATGGTGGCGCATGTCTGTAGTCCCAGCTACTCGGGAGGCTGAGGCTGTAGGATCGCTGAGCCCCGGAGATTGAGGTTGCTGTGAGCCAGCCTGATGCCACGGTACTCACTCTAGCCTGGGCAACAAAGTGAGACTCTGTCTCAAAAAAAAAAAAAAAATATTAAGAAAAAGGGAGCTACCAGAAAACGCAGGGAGGAAAAGATAAAAATTTCTCTCTCTCTTTCTCTCTCTCTCTCGCTCTCTCTGTCTCTCTCTCTCTTTCTATATATATATAAGCAGGGTTGAAGAGATTAAAATTTCTCTCATGCCCAGCACACCTGTAACCCTAGCTCTCTTGGAGGCGGGGCAGGAGGATTGCTCGAGGTCAGGAGTTCAAACCAGCCCGAGCAAGAGCAAGACCTCATCTCTACTATAAATAGAAAGAAATTTACTGGCCAAGTAATATATATACAAAGAAAAATTAGCCGGGCATGTTGGCGCATGCCTGAAATCCCAGTTACTCTGGAGGCTGAGACAGAAGGATCACTTGAGCCCAGGAGTTTGAGGTTGCTGTGAGCTAAGCTTACGACATAGCACTCTAGCCTGGGCACTAAAAGTTAGACTCTGTGTCAAAAAAAAAAAAAATTTAGAAAAAGGTACTTGCCAGAAAAAGCAGGGGGGGAGGGATAAAAATTTCTCTCTCTCTCTCTTTCTCTTCCTATATATATATATATACACACACACACACATACATCTGCTATAGACAGAATAAAAGAGATAAGCAGGGAAGAGAGATAAAAATTTCTCTCAGGCCCAGCACACCTGTAATCCTAGCTCTCTGAGAGGCCAAGACAGGACGATTGCTGGAGGTCAAGAGTTCAAATGAGCTCGAGCAAGAGCAAGACCCCATCTCTACTATAAATAGAAAGAAATTGATTGGCCAAGTAATATATATAGAAAGAAAAATTAGCCAGGCATGGTTGCACATGCCTGTAGTCCCAGCTACTCGGGAGGCTGAGAAGGAAGGATCATTTGAGCCCAGGAGTTTGAGGTTGAAGTGAGCTAAGCTGACGTCATAGACTCTAGCCAGGGCACCAAAAGTGAGACTTTGTCTCAATAAAAATTAAGAAAAAGGTACTTACCAGAAAAAGCAGGAAGGGAGAGATAAAAATTTCTCTCTCTCTCTCTCTCTCTCTCTCTCTCTCTCTATATATATATATATATATATATATATATATATATATATATATATATATATGCTATTGACAGAATAAAAGAGATAAGCAGGGTAGGAGACATAAAAATTTCTCTCAGGCCGAACACACCTGTAATCCTAGCTCTCTGCGAGGCCGAGGCGGGAGGATTGCTCGAGGTCAGGAGTTCAAACCAGCCCGAACAGGACCCAATCTCTACTATAAATAGAAAGAAATGAATTGGCCCAGTAATATATAGAGAAAGAAAAATTAGCCGGACATGGTGGCACATGCCTGTAGTCCCAGCTACTTTGGAGGCTGAGGCAGGAGGATTGCTTGAGTCCAGGAGGTTGAGGTTGTTGTGAGCTAGGCTTATGCCAGGGTACTCACTCTATCCTGGGCAACAAAGTGAGACTCTGTCCCAAAAAAATAAAAATGTAATTAAATAAAAAGAAAAGCGAACACAACAATACAAACTTTAAAAGTAGGGGAAAGCTTTCGGAATAAATAAGGACACAAAGAAAGGAAATATCTGTGTATAGTCTTTGCAGTGTGTTTGTGTTTTAAGTGGTGGTGTTACAAAGGAGTCCAAAAGTTAAAAACTATGGATAGTTGCCCAAGCGTGGTAGGGCAGGCTTGGTGGGATGGCTGACCCCCGGTGGCATCATCAGGGTTAGGGGTTATGTTTAGGGTTAGGTTTAGGGTTAGGGTTAGGGTTAGATGTTTAGGCTTTTAGGGTTAGGGTTAAATGTTTAGGGTTTGGGTTAGGCTTAGGGTTAGGGTTAGATGTTTAAGGTTAGGCTTAGGTTTAGGGTTAGGGTTAGATGTTTAGGGTAAGGGTTAGGTTTAGGGTTATATGTTTAGGGTTAGGGTTAGAGGTTTAGGGTTAGGTTTAGGGTTAGGGTTAGGGTTATATGTTTAGGATTAGGTTTAGGGTTGGGGTTTGGGTTAGGGTTTGATGTTTAGGGTTAGGATGTTAGGGTTAGTCTTAGGGTTAGGGTTAGATGTTTAGGGTTATGTTTAGGGTTAGGTTTAGGGTTAGTGTTAGGGTCAAGCGCAGACTTGGAAAAGTCCGCCCTGCCTAGAGAAAGGCAAACTGACACCTTTGGTGCATAGAGAGACCTCCTTCGGTGTTTTTATGGAGCCAGGCTGATGCCACAGCACTCTAGGCCAGGTAACACAGTGACACTCCATCTCTCAAGAAAAGACAGCAAAAAAGAAAGGAAGAAAGAGAGATAGAGAGAGATAGGGGAAAGCGGCAGTGCTCTCTCCTCCCATTCCATACCCACTCTAGCCTGGGCTCCGAAACTGAGACTCTGTTTAAAAAAAAAAAAAAATTAAGAAAAAGGGACATGCCAGAAAAAGCAGGGAGGGAGAGATAAAAATTTCTCTTACTCTGTCTCTCTCTCTCTCTTTCGCTCTTTCTCTCTCTTTCTCTCTCTCTATATATATATCTTCTGTCTGTCTCGGTGTGGGGCTTCACTCCTGTAGTCCTAGCGGGTTGGGAGACTGATGCACAGGGATCACCCAAGTTCAGGAGCTGGAGAAGATCCAGAGAGAGAGAGAGAGAGAGAGAGAAAGAAAGTAAGTAGGAAAGAGTGCTCATTGATCAGAACCAGTTACAGATCCCTTTGTTCCTTCTCCACTCCCACTGCTCCACTTGACCATGCTAAAATAAAATCAAACATAATAAAGTAATTTGAGAGGGAGAAAGGGAAGGAGGGAGGGAGGGAAGAAGCAGCATCAGTCAAGTATGGTGGCACATGACTGTAGTCCCAGCGACTCGTGAGGTTGAGGCAGGAGGATCGATGGAGCCCAGGTGTTTGAGGTTGCAGTGACCAAGGATGCAGTGTAACCTGTTCGATAGAGGGAGACAGACCCTGTCACTCACCTGAAATCTGTACGAATATTAGGTACCCTAATAATAAAAAATTAAGGAAAACGAGTTTGGCGTGGTGGCCCATGCTTATAATCCTAGCACTCTGGGAGGCCCAGGCAGGTGGATTGCTCAAGGTCAGGAGTTCAAAACCAGCCTGAGTAAGAGGAAGACCCTCTCTACTATAAATAGAAAGAAATTAATCGGCCAACTAAACATACAAACACACACAACACACACACACGCACACACACATAATAAGCCGTGCATGGTGGTGCATGTCAGTACTCCGACCTACTCGGGAGGCTGAGGCAGGAGGATTGCCTGAGTCAAGGAGGTTGAGGTTGCCGTGAGCTAGGCTTATGCCAGGGCACTCACTGTATCCTGGGCAACAAAGTGAGACTCTGTTTTAAAAAAAATAAAAATGTAATTAAATAAAAAGAAAAGCGAACACAACAATAAAAACTTTAAAAGTAGGGGAAAGCTTACGGAATAAATAAGGACACAAAGAAAGGAAATATCTGTGTATAGTCGTTGCAGTGTGTTTGTGTTTTAAGTCGTGGTGTTACAAAGGAGTTCAAAAGTTGAAAACTATGGAAAACTCTAGGAAGTGACAACACTGACAGTACGCTAAGATTCAGGTATTATTGGAGAAAGACATTTCTGAAGATAAATTGACGGTGGCCTAGGTGTCTAGGCTTATGAAACCTACGGTAGTGGACGGTCACGTGCCAGGCCTCCACAGTCACTGACCCCTGACTACTGACTCACAGACTCACCCGGGGCCACCTCCCACCCTGCGAGCTCCATTCACGGTAAGTGCCCTCGACCGGCGTCCCACCACACAGACACCTATTACACCGCATTTCTTCAATTATTATCAGTAGCTGCACATTTCTTTGGACCGTAGGTGTACAATACACCCCCAGGCATAGTTAGTGGTTGGGAGAGGAGGGAAGTGGCCAATCTTCATTTATTAGTGGGTCACATGGAGGCAGGGGAGGCAGTTTTCTCCCCGTCCTCCTCCTCCTTTTTCCCCCTCTCCCTTGTTTTGCTTCTTCCTTCCTTTTCCTATATTCCTCTCTCAGTTCCCCCCTTCCATTTTCTTGATAGATTTGGATCAGATGTCGACATTTTCTAGGTCGGGTTTTCATCAGTCTGTGGGAGTAGATAAAAACTAAGCTGGCCACCATGACCCAAGGGAATGGAAGTCTGTCTGCCATTTAGCGCTGTGCCTTTCTGATGATTAGTGTTTTCAGGAAATTCTGTCTGTCTGCTATTCCACTAGAATATATCCCCTCGATCACTTGTGCTTGCCCATATCCCAGCTCTTTTGTGAGCCGTCCTCCATGATGGTGAGGATGCTGTGTGGGGACTCCCTCTGTTTGGTGCCTGACACTCGCTCATTTTGGGTTTTCATATCAGGATAGCAAGCAGCTCGCCTTTAAATAATCGGGCTGGGCCTGTGATTCAAGCGACATGGGAGGCAGAGATGGGAGCATGGCTTGAGCCCAGGAGTTGGAGGTTAGCCTGGGTAACACCGTTAGACCCCATCTGTGACAAAAATAAAAAAAAAAAAAAAAAAGGAAAAAGGAAAAAATAATGACTCGGGGTGTGGTAGCATTTGCCTACAGTCCGAGCTACTCAACTTGTTATGAACTCCGTTATTTCTTTCCTGTGGAAACACCATTTTTGGAGTCTACGAACTCAAATAAAATAGTAAGCCACTGCCCGGCCCCCACCCCTTCATTGGCACAGGGAACCCAGGAAAACCTTTCAACCTGAGCTGTTGGCTTCAAGGACAGGGGAAGTCAGAAGGCCCTTGTAGATGGAGTCAGGTTTCATAACAATGAGATAGCAAATGTCTGAGGGGCCAGACAAGACAAAGCTTAACCATTTTCTTCACTACAGAGCACTGGAGTTTTGTGTCAATGTCCGGTAGCTGGCCGGGAATTAGCAAAATCCTTAACTGAAAACATTCCAAGCCTTTAGGCAGAAGTTCCTTTCTTTCATCCATTGCAAATCAAAGAATCTTTCAACTCAGCTGTAAACATGTCCACCGGGCAGGGCACCCTGGCCTCCCCCTCCCCCCACTTCCAGCTGTCCTGCCTTTTCGGGTCACACTAATAGGTCCCTTCCACATATCCATCTGTGATTTCACATGTCTCCCTAAAATGTAGGAAGCTAAACTGGAACCCGCGCCACCACCATGGGACCACTTGCGCAGGGCTTCTTGGGTGCAGCTCTCTGGACCGTGGTCTCTGATATTTGGCTCAGAAGAAAACTCTTCAAATTATATTGCAGTGTTTTAGGGTTCTCACGTTCTTGTATCTGTGGGAGGTTTCTCTTTTCTATGACATCTGATCCAGATCGCTAGCTAGGTGTTCTTATTTTTGGACGGCGGTGGTGCTCGAGCTTATCTCTGTCCATCCCACATCGGTGTAAGCCACAGTGAATATGGTTTACACCTTCCGAGGGCTAGCGCTTATTGCCATATCATAACCGGGGCTCCTGGCAATTATTATTATTTTTTGAGCTGCTTGCACTTTCCACCTAGGTGTACGAGTACGCCCTTTAAATGAATGCTTGTATTGAGGACACATGAAGTGGGTTTCTTTGTCATTCATCTGGTCCTCAATCCTCATTATTTATCATCTCCCCCCCACACACACACACACACACAGACAGGTAGGTTCATCTCTGCAGAGAAGCTGCTAGAGATTGTTTATCCACCGAATGCTTTCTGTTGACAGTATCTAAGACGACAAGGAGTGCCACGCATTCTAAGATTAAAATTGCATCTATCAGGATGGTCAACAAAGTGAGACTCTGTCTAAAAAAAATTTCTCTCTCTCTCTCTATATATATTCATATATTCTGAGGATGTGAGTGTGATTCTGAGGACTTTATTTACTTTGTAGGCTACTGGATTCTGTGAAGATCAGTGAAGAAAGATCGCCCAAATGAAAACAAGCGGTGTCTATGGTGAGCTTGCTTGCCGTGCGTGTGCACCTGTGTGTAAATAAATAGCTAGACATTCATTTCTTCTCAAGAGTGTCAGTGTCACCACTGCCTCTGCCATCACCACCGACGGCGCTTAACGGTTCCTGGCCGGATAGTTGCCCAAGCGTGGTAGGGCAGGCTTGGCGGGATGGCTGACCCCCGGTGGCATCATCAGGGTTAGGGTTATGTTTAGGGTTAGGCTTAGGTTTAGGGTTTGGGTTAGGCTTAGGGTTAGGGTTAGATGTTTAAGGTTAGGGTTAGATGTTTAGGGTTAGGTTTAGGGTTGGGGTTTGGGTTAGGGTTAGGGTTAGGGTTAGGGTTAGGATTAGGTTCAGTCTCGGGGTTAGGGTTAGGGTCAAGCGCAGACTTGGAAAACTCCGCCCGGCCTAGAGAAAGGCTAACCGACACCTTTGGTTGATAGAGAGACATCTCTCAAGGAAAAGATAGCAGAAAAGAAAGGAAGAGAGAGAGGAAAGCGGCAGGGCCCTCTCCTCCCATTCCATACCCATCGAGACAAGTGTGTGTGGGGGGTGGGGGGGAAACAATAAATAATAAAAATAAAAGTTTAAAAAAAAAAATGAATGCATGCATGTACTTTAAGCCAGGCAGCAGAGGAGGGTGCTCCCTAGGGTCAACAAATCCATCTCCACACAGACCAAGTGGCACCGGACATCTGGTCGACCCACGGAGAGGGGAAAAAAAATAAAAAAAAAATATATTTAAAAAGTACGTACATAAAAAGTAGAAAAATACATGCGTACACACACACACCCAAAAAATAAGTTCGCATATATAAGGTAAGTGAGTTTGTAAAACTATCAAAATACGTACACACATAAATAAATAAATAAATAAATAAATAAATAAATAAATAAATAAATAAATAAATAAAAGAATAAAAAAAAAGGCACCCCCCCCAACAAGCCAGAGGAGGAGGGCGCCCCCTAGGGACAAGGAAATCACCAAATCCTATCTTTTCTTCTCTTCATATACTAAGTGTCAACTTGGCTTCTGGTCGACCCAGAGAGGGACCAGAGCCTTTGTCCGCATATACTAAGTGTCGCTCGTCATCTGGTCGACCCCGAGAGGGAACCGATGCTTTGTCTGCATATACTAAGTGTCGCTCGTCATCTGGTCGACCCGGAGAGGGACCAGAGCCTTTGTCCGCATATACTAAGTGGCAGCTGTCGACCCGGCGGGACACCACACACCGTGGGACACAGACATCTGGTCCACCTCGCGGACCGGGATCCCGGGCACGAGAGCGACACACGCTCTACCCTCACGGGGGCCGGGGGACCCACGCCCGCCCGGTCGACCTGGAACCCCGAGAGGAGAAGGGGACCAGCGGAGGCAGGCGAGACTCCCTCGCCTGTCAGGAGCTGTCCCGAACACGGGAGAGTTCAAGTGCGGTGGCTGCTCGGAACACGGGGGTCCTCGAGACACAGCACCTGGCGCCTTAACTCACAGCTCTGACATTCTTGCCCTTTCTTCTAGCGCACACAGAGGATGCTGGAGATGACAGCAGCAGTCACAGAAGGTCACTGAAGTCATCCTGTGCACACAGCCCTCGTCGCTTATAGCCCCCACTAGGCCCTGCACACTCCTTTCTCGGAATTGTTAATTACGCTTGGGTGCTGCTCTTTTCCTAGAACTGTCTGAGTGATCGTAGATGAGTATTTGTAGCTTTTTTGATATCAGAAAAAAGTAGTAGGTTAGAAAACTGCTTAAGCGAGGGAAAGGACTATCAAAGTGACGGAAGGTTAAAAGAGACAAGAACTGGGGCGGGGATAAATAAAAAAAAAGAAAAAAGAGACAAGAGCTGGGGCAGGGATAAATAAAAAAAAAAGAGAGAGAGACAAGAACTGTTTTGTCTTCTGGTTTAATGAAGACATGCGCCACCTGCTGTTCCTTTGCATTCTGCTTCTCCTTTGTTCTTATCTGCAGAAACACAGCAACTGAAATAAACGAGGCGCGGCAGCCAGCAAGGACTCCGTCCTCCCGTCCTCATCTTTTTGCTGTCTCTTCATTTCAGGCGACGTCTGACCGGGGAAGAGAGAGACCCCCGCTCACGGGCATTCGCAACCCTCTCCACGGCCAGTCGCGTCGCCACCTTATGCGCCCGCCCGGAACGGGGTCCCAGGGCCGGGCCAGAGCGCGTCCCGACCCCGCCGAGGGCGTCCGTACTCCCTCTTTTTTGATTGACTGGCACATTTTTAAAATAATAAATCTGCCATAAAATGCATTGTACTTGGAGACTTGCGCTTGTATGGATGAATTTATTTCATTAAACATATTTAATTTTATGTCTTTCTAATTGTAACATGCAGAAAAAATAAATGAACATGATTTTATTCTACGTCAACATTTGGGCCTCTGAATGTATCTGTTATTTGAATTTTTTTTTTTTTTTGAGACAGAGTCTCGCTTTCTTGACTAGGCTAGAGTGAGTGCTGCGACGTCATCCTAGCTCACAGCAACCTCAAACTCCTGGGCTCAAGCTATCCTCCTTCCTCAGTCTCCCTAGTAGCTGGGACTACAGGCACGAGCCACCATGCCCGGCTGATTTATATTAGTTGGCCAATTAATTTCTTTCTATTTTTATGGTAGAGACGGGGTCTCGCTCAGGCTGGTTTTGAACTCCTGACCTTGAGCAATCAGCCCGCCTCGGCCTCCCAGGGTGCTAGGGTTAAAGGCGTGAGCCACCTCGACCGGCCTGTTATTTGAATTTAAGTATATGAAAAGGAATGGTCAATTTGAAAAGTCACTCTAAACTGATTTTTTTTTTTTCTAACGGGCTCCTTTTTTTCTGGATGATCGGGTTTTATTACTAAAGTCACATGTATGTATTGTGGGGGCGCCTCGATGGCCCTTCGGCAGCCTCTCAGTGGCACAACAAGAAAGGAATTTCCCCCCCTTGGTGTGAAGTAGGGTGAGGCCATTAGCGAACAGCACACATGTGTTTATACTCTCACCTCCGGTCATCTCTTGGGTTGTGAAGAAAGGCAAAAGGGAGGTGGCATGCGCAGGGATCGCGCAGAATTCAAAGAAAATTAATCACTTTAAAGGTCAGCTCATGGCCAGCGCGTAATTAGTTTGTGCCTTGCTAGGGCTCTTTGTGGGGGGATAGAAGGCACCCCGCAATTCTGGTCGGGGTCCTTGCCCAAGAAGAGCGACCACTGCGTTGGGGCTCGAGGGCTCGGACCCTGGCTAGCCAGAAAATAAACCTCCTCTTGTGTCATTGCATCCTCGATGTCTCTGCTTTTCTGTCCGGTGGGGCTGCGGAAGGTCGGTCCCTAACAGTATTAAACACGCGACGCCTACGGTGGCGAGCGGGGCGGGACGAGGACCAGGGCCACCCCTTCCCGGGACTGGAAGCCGGAGGGGAGAGGACGAGACGGCTAAAGGCAGCAGCGGGCGAGCAGGGCGCTTCGGGGACGACACGAAAGTGGCGACGGTGGAGGGACCGCCGGACGACCGCTAGGAACGAGGGGGCGACCTCAGATGCCAAACCTGCTGGCTGGGACCCGCACGGGATCTCAGCACCTGCGGCCTCAGCACAGGAGAGCGGTCCCGGGGCACCCAGAACGACAAGGCTGCGCGCCTTCGGTGACTCCCACGCACCGCGCGGGGCCCGGGGCCCGACCGCCACCACGGTCGCACGCCGCTCCCGGGAAGCTCTCCCTCTTTCCGTGCACACTCGACCGCCCACCCCTCAGGTCGTTCCGCCCGAAACACGCAGAGGCCCGCAGACCGTTGAAGCCGAGACATGACACCGGGGGGATGCCGCGGACTGCCGGGGTGACACCCTCCCTCGAGGCCGAGGTCAGGCTCGGGCAGAGCTCGGTCGAGCGAACGCTCCCGGGGGGAGGTCGGGCTGCGGGTGGGGAAGAAGAGAGAGGGGGAGCGGGCGCCTCCGAGAGGCCGAGAGCCACCAGGGCGAGGCACAAAAAGCCCAGGGGGGGAGAGAGAGGAGACCCCGGACGTGACCGGGCCACCGGGAAAACAAAGCCGCGGGATCACACCGCCCCAACACATGGGAGCGGTCCCGCGGCGTGCCCGTGACGCCAGCCGGCCCTAACCGCCGGTCAACCAACCCCTCGACCCGCCCGCGGGCCACGGCCCCGCCACCGGGGGGCTCCCGAGAGCGACCACGTCCCTTCGGTGCCCAGCACCGCCAACGCGACTAAAATACCGTCTTCATTCGTCTCCCGTCCGGTCCCGAGGCCGGTGGGAAGGGGCGCCGCGCCCCGACGGACGGACACCGAGGCCCAGCGTGACCCTCCCCCGACTCAGAGGGGGGAGGCACGGGCCACAGTAGGCGTCAAGGAAGAGTGGCGCTCGGCCCCCACCCGCGGGGTGCGGCGGACCCCTCCTTCCCCGGCGGGGAGGAGGGAACTCTCTCTGCCCATGCTCAACTGGCCGCCTCGGGGGCAGCGGCTGACGACACCCGGAGAGGCCACGCGCCGGGGGATCGGTACCCCAAAGAGGCACGCCTCCAGGATCGCTAGAGAGGATCTTCTCATCAAAGGCGGATCGTCCCTGTTCCTCGGTCACCCCCGACTGGGCCCCGGCGGAGGCGTTCACGCACGCCCGGGAGGGTGGGGGGGTCTGCGGTATGGGCGCGACAAGCACCCGCGGCAATCTCTGAGCGTTCGTGCTCGGGGCCCCCCTCGTTCAACCGCCTCGTCTCCGTGCGAGACACACGGTAATGGAAGAGGGCTCCCCCGCAGTAATGGAATTGGGCTCGCCGAGGCAGGCCACAACAGGGGCCACCACCGGGGCGCCGGGACAGTCCACCCGAACACGATTTGCCCACGCGGCCCGGTGTGACGACCCTCACCGCGAAAAAGCCAGGAGAGAAGAGCACGGACCACGCCACTCTCACCTTTCCAGTCCGCCACGGACGCCATGGGGACAGACAGAGCGGCACCTCGCCCGCCCGCGCGGCACGGGGTGACGCCGGTCGGTTCAACCGCCTCGACACCCCCGATAGAGGGCTGCTCGGGGACAAACATGCAGCACACTGCGGCAGCGACCAGAGACAGGGACGCCGGGAACGAGGCACGTCTCCGGGATCGCGAGAGAAGACTTTCGTGCCCAAGGCAGAGAAAGAGCCCTGTCACCGCGTGGAGGGCCGACTACTTCAACGCTACTTGACGAAAGAGAGCGTTTCACTGCTAACCTGCAGGCCCAAAATGACGATCTGAGGCGACGGAAAACACGGCGAGGGAGCCGCGGAAGAGCCACTTGACCACGCCGACCACCACGAACCCAGACGCGGCCACCTGTCCCCAACACGTCCCCATTGCCGACAGACAAGGAGCACTTCCAGGTAGACCAGATGTCGGAAGGCACTTAGTGCATGAGGAGAAAGGATCCTGTCCTCCCTTCCAGGTAGACCAGATGTCGGAAGGCACTTAGTGCATGAGGAGAAAGGATCCTGTCCTCCCAGGTAGACCAGATGTCGGAACGCACTTAGTGCATGAGAAAGGATCCTGCCCTCCCAGGTAGACCAGATGTCGGAACGCACTTAGTGCATGAGGAGAAAGGATCCTGTCCTTCCAGGTAGACCAGATGTCGGAACGCACTTAGTGCATGAGGAGAAAGGATCCTGTCCTTCCAGGTAGACCAGATGTCGGAACGCACTTAGTGCATGAGGAGAAAGGATCCTGTCCTCCCAGGTAGACCAGATGTCGGAACGCACTTAGTGCATGACGAGAAAGGATCCTGTCCTCCCAGGTAGACCAGATGTCGGAACGCACTTAGTGCATGACGAGAAAGGATCCTGTCCTCCCAGGTAGACCAGATGTCGGAACGCACTTAGTGCATGACGAGAAAGGATCCTGTCCTCCCAGGTAGACCAGGTGTCGGAACGCACTTAGTGCGGGAGGAGAAAGGATCCTGTCCTCCCAGGTAGACCAGATGTCGGAACGCACTTAGTGCATGAGGAGAAAGGATCCTGTCCTCCCAGGTAGACCAGATGTCGGAACGCACTTAGTGCATGACGAGAAAGGATCCTGTCCTCCCTTCCAGGTAGACCAGATGTCGGAACGCACTTAGCGCATGAGGAGAAAGGATCCTGGCCTCCCTTCCAGGTAGACCAGATGTCGGAACACACTTAGTGCATGAGGAGAAAGGATCCTGTCCTGTCTTCCAGGTAGACCAGATGTCGGAAGACACTTCTTGCATGAGAAGAACGGATCCTGTTCTCCCCCATCTCTCCCGTCCGCATCCCCGCTCCCCTCGCTTTGGGTCGGGTCTCCAAAGACGCGGCGGCGGCGGACTGCTGGTCGACCCGCCCGGGCAGCCCCACAACCTTCCCGGGCGGCGGGCAACGCCAGCCACCTTCCTCATGTACCTGCCGGCCCAAGCTCCGGCTCACAGACCTCCCGCCGTCGCACAGGCGCCAACCGCAAGGCTCCGGGAAGGCTGCCCGCTTCCCGGAGCTCAGCCCCGCTCACGTCGCTCAACTTCTCCTCCTTTGCCCACCGCGCCGGAGCTTCGGAGGACGGGAGCCTTGTACAAAAGCGCCCGCCAGAGGGAGCCCGAACACAACCGGGGCTGGCCACCAGACGTGTCCCGAAAACACGGGGCAACTCCGGGGAGCCAGCCATCCGGGAGCCGGTCACCGCCTCCCCCAGGTAGACCAGATGTCGGCTGACACTTGGTGTATGAGAAGAAAGGATCCTGTAATCCCCCCCCCCCCAGGTAGACCAGATGTCGGAAGACGCTTCGTGTAGGAGGAGAAAGGATCCTGTCCCCCCTCCCCCAGGTAGACCCGATGTCGGCTGACACAGTGCATGAGAAGAAAGGATCCGCGACCTCCTCCTCATCTGGCTGGTTGGGGGGGGTGCCTATTTATTTAATTATTTATTTATTTATTTGTGTGTGTACGTAATTTTATAATTTCATTAATTCACTTATCTTATATGTACGTACTTATTTTTCATTTATTTTTGTGTGCTATGTATGTATGTATGTACGTAGTTTTTAAAAATTTATCTTAATTATTTATTTATTTATTTTTATATTTTGATTTTTTTGATATTTATTTATTTATTTTTATTTTTTATTTTTTTATTATTTACTTATTTATTTTTATTTTGTATTTTTACTTTTTATTTTGATTTATTTCTAATTTAATTTTTTTTTTTTTTTTTTTTTTTTTTTTTTGAGACAGAGTCTCGCTTTGTTGCCCAGGCTGGAGTGAGTGCCATGGCGTCAGCCTGCCTCACAGCAACCTCAAACTCCTGGGCTCAAGCAATCCTACTGCCTCAGCCTCCCAAGTGGCTGGGACTACAGGTATGCGCCACCATGCCCAGCTAATTTTTTCTATATATATTAGTTGACCAATTAATTTATTTATATTTATAGTAGAGACGGGGTCTCGCTGTTGCTCAGGCTGGTTTTGAACTCCTGACTTCCAGCAATCCACCCGCCTCGGCCTCCCAGAGCGCTAGGATTACAGGCGTGAGCCACCGCGCCCGGCCTAATTTTATTTTAATTGAATTTTATTTTTTTTCTCTGGGTCGACCAGATGTCCGGTGACACTTGGTCTCTGTGGAGATGGAGTTGAGCCCTCCCTGTGGTTTTCTTGACGCTAGGGGGCACCCTCCTCTGCTGCCTGGCCTAAGGTGCATGCGTGCATTCATTTTTTTTTCTTTATTTTATTTGTATTTTTCATTGTTTCCCCCCCACCCCCCGCCACACTCTTGTCTCGGTGGGTATGGAATGAGAGGAGAGGGCCCTGCCGATTTCCTCTCTCTCTCTCTCTCTCTCTCTCTCTCTCTCTCTCTCTCTCTCTCTCTCTCTCTCTCTCGTTGGACACATTGAGTGTCTATGTTGTCGCCGCCGCTAGGGGTCGCCCTCGGATGGCTATTTTGGTGGCGCGGGCGCTTCTCGGGCTGTGTTCCTCCGGGAGTGGTTGTCTGCAGCTTGTTGATTTGCTCTTACTACCTGACCCCTGTGTGACTTTCCTTTTTTCCCCTTTCATTGGATGGATCTTCTCCTTTCCTTCTCCTACCCCCCTGTTCCCCTTCACCCCTCGCTTCACGTCACACGGGGGATGTGCCGACACACTAGGAGGCACGGATCACACGTGCGTGTAAACACGCGGTCGCCGTGCTGATGAGCTACAAAGGGAGCTGCTGTCACTTTGTCATGATTTTCTCGCTAACCCTAGGTGAAAAGTGCAAGCAGCTTAAAAAATAATAATTGCTGTGAGCCCCGGTGAGGATATGGCCATAAGCGCTAGCCCTCGGAAGGTGTAAACCGTATCCACTGTGGCTTACACCGATGTGGGATGGACAGAGATAAGCTCGAGCACCACCGCCGTCCAAAAATAGGAACACCTAGCTAGCGATCCGGATCAGATGTCATAGAAAACAAAAAGCTCCCACAGATACAAGAACGTGAGAACCCCAATACACCGCCAAATAATTGAAAGAGTTTTATTCTGAGCCCAATGTCCGAGACCGTGGCCCAGAGAGCTACACCCGAGAATCCTCGTGCGAGGGGTCCCATGGTGGTGGGGCGGGTCACAGTTTAGCTTCGTACATCTTAGGGAGACGGGAATGACATGTGAAATCACAGATCGATCTGTGGAAGTTACCTATCAGTCTGACCTGAAAAGGCAGGACACGTGGAAGTGGGGGGAGGGAGAGGCCAGGGGGCCCGGTGGACAGGTTTACAGCTGGGTTGAAAGATTCTGTCATTTGCAACGGATGAAAGAAATGAACTTCTGCCTAAAGGCTTGGAAAGTTTTCAGTAAAGATAGGGATGTTTGCTGATCACAGGCCAGCTACCGGACGTTTACCCAAAACTCAAGTGCTCTGTAGCGAAGCAAAGAGGGTCCCTTCTTGTCGGGGGGACACTGGCACCGGTAGTTAGGTGTCACCTAGCCGCCACTTTGATCAGACACGGGGATGGGTAAAGTCAGGTGATGTTGGGAGCTTAACAGTGGACCCCCCTACCCCCACCCCAGGCGTGGAGGTCCGCTTTGGAATCTGCTGCGGTGTAGAACACCACGGTTCTTCCTGGGCCCGCCAGCACCCCCCCCCAGGCGGCTCTAGCCTCCAGCGGGTCTCCTTCCACCCGACCCACCCTGTCGTCGTTTTTCCTTTATGTTGAATTCATTGGGTTAAAATTCTAAAGTTTCTCATTCAGAACCTGCCCATGCCTGTCTTCTGTTTCTTACATGGTTATTACTCATGCCAGGCTTAATATATTATTTTATTATTTCAAAGTCTGTTATGGATCGTATAGATGTCCTACTCTGACATTACAAAAATAATGTTTATAAAATTTAATTATGGCTCCATGTCATAGATGGACACGTCCAGGGTGAAAAGAGTCACCGATGTGGAGCGATGAAACCTGCAGTACGAACAACTCTCGGAATTTATCAGTGGGAATTCTGCTTCTTTCATTTCATAATCATCTCCACCGTTTTCTTTCTTTCTTTTATCCCCTAGATTCGTCTAGTGAGAAGATTATCCAGGGTGTTGAGATTTTCAATACACCGGCATTCGCTTGATCGGTCTATGTCGTCCTGGCTAGGTCAAGAGACTCAGACATGAGTTTCTGAACCAGCTCAGCCAGCAGGTGATGAAATCTGTTTGTTAGCGTGGGATGAGATGCTTTCTAGAATGATTTCAGGAGAAGAAGAAAATCACAGTGCTGAATCGTCACAGTCACGATGAGCCGGCAGACACTGACCCGACACACACCTCTCCATGCTGTGTCGGGCATTAGAAATGCAGAGACGGATCACCTACATTTGTTGATTTTAAGTAAGTTAGATATCAAAAACACGTTTAGTAAAGTACCCATAGATTTCAGGTGGAGCATAGCACACATCCACATAAAACTGTGGGCCACAGGATCTGAAAAATATTGTAAAAGATGACGTGTAGCTCATTATCAATATTTCGCATATGTTCTCCGGACAGATGGGAAGGAGGAAGCCTTCCAGGTCAAAGAGCAGGAGGTGATGAGGGCGGAATTATGGAACAGCTTGCTGGACTCTGAAAACTCCAGAAATGTCTACAGAACCCTATGTGGAACACTGTGTTTTTCAGTCCTAAACACATTGTAGAGCACATTTTTCCTGAATGAATGAATGAATGAATGAATGAATGAATGAATAAAATATAAAGTGGAGAAAATCACAGGCCTTAAAGTCAGTGTTTAGATACCTACTAAAATGAAGGGTGGCTTCACTCCCTCTGCCGGAGGTACTTTTGTGTTTGTATTTTTAAACAAATTAACTCTAGTATACAAAGTATCTAGAAGAATCACATTCACAGAAACAAAAAGTAAAACGGTGGCACCGGGGACTGGCAGAAGGGAGAAACGGAGCTATGTTGACTGGGTGTGAAAAAGTTCTGGAAATTTCTTTCACAGAGCGTGAATACACTTGACACTACTCTGCTGTGTACCTAACGATGCGTGAGACGGCAGATATCCTATCGGGTGTATTTTACCACAATTTCAGAGTGCCAATCGCCTATGTAGTCACCGAGTGATTTTGAACGGGACAGGGTCATTCTGTCTATAGCGTCACACGAATTATATCGCCCACATCGGCCGGGATGTTTTCTCGGTCGTGAAACCCCCGCTTTGTTTTCATTTTGGCTTTTTTTCAGATAGGCCCAGAGGATTTCGATTCCAGGTACGTGCTTAAAAGCGGGAGAGGTTGGAGACGCCTTCCGAATCTTTCTTAGAAGATAGATATCCGAGCCGAGGTCCGATCGCGCGTCCCTTACCTTGTGGGTTGGCCCCGCACGGCAAGCGCCTTCCCGGGAGCGCTCACGGGCCGTGACAGTCACGAGGCAGGTCCTCGGAAGCCCGAGCACGCGAGTGGAGCGAGAAGTGGGTGGGGACCGAAGGAAGTGAGACCCCAAGAGATCAGAACGCGACGGAAGAGATGCACAGAGGACAACGGGCGACCCGAGTGACACGTCCCCCGGTAGGGGAGTACCGAAGGAGCGCGTCTGACTTGGGACGGCGGACCCTGGACTCCGATTCCCGATAGTTTCCTCCCATGCTCTCCTCCATCACTCTGCCTGGATTCTTTTCATAAACGGTTGAGTATCTACCATGCACCGGCCAATGCCGAAGGATCCTATACATGCCCCATACTCTCTCACCACTTACAAATAAATGGATGTTCTAAATACACCGTGTCATTTTCTACTACTTTACCCATACATGCATTGTGGGTTTTTTTTTTTCCTGAACTCCTTCCCCAATTCCTGTGCCTCATTAGCTACAGTCCATAGAAGTGTTACTACAGAGAAAAAATGCAGTGTATTTTCTTGACTTATAACTTACCTTGTTTTCTTCAGGAGCCCCCAGATTCAAATTTCAATAAAACAAAAAGGAAGTCCAACTCTCATCTCACACATGAGAACACTGAGATTCAGTAAGCATAAAGAACTTGTTCAGAGTTATAAAGGAAGTAGAGGAGCTTGATTTGCCCAAAGTGGTGCTTAGAAGTATGCTACACAGCTTCTTTCCGAATGGCTCGGTTAGAGAAGTTTCAGCACTGCTTACAGGAGCTTTCTGCTGTGAAGAAGCTTTGCTATGTGCTGAGTGGCTAAAATTTGGTCCATTCATTCGATTTCATTAATCTCTTCTGGCAACTTTCAGACTTTATAAGGAAAGAAAATCTCTCACTTAATGTTCCTTAGGCAAATGATACATTGGGGTACATTGAAAGAATACTAGAACTTGTATCGATGTTTACTTTTACCTAGAAATGTAGTGATGATGCTTTGCTGATATCCAGATAATAATACATAAAGACTCTCAAATGCACGGATTAGGGTTGCATGCCCCCAAGTTTTAGACAAACGGTAGGGACCCCCGTTCTCTACTGACCTCAGCTCATTTCCTTCTACTCTCCACACAGCTCACTCCACTTGAGCCCCAACTCACCGAGCTCACACTCATTCGGCCCAACCCACCTGT